>NW_021171766.1:0-1716 GCF_002162155.2 Triticum dicoccoides
TTCAATGAGACAACCCACCATGTACTCCTACATGGCCTCTCACCGACACCTTTTACCAAATCGTGTTCACACACTTAGCTCACACACAGTAGGACATGTTCACACGCCTCTGATTCATCCCCGATGAATCAGACCTGACTCAACTCTAAGCAGTAGCAGGCATGACAAACAAGCATGAATGAGTAGGCACAACAGGGCTCAAACAATTCCTACTCATACTAGTGGGTTTCATCTATTTACTGTGGAATGACAGGCCATGCAAAGGATAAAGGGGTTCAGCTACCGCAGCAAGTAACAGATGAATCGTTGTTGTCCTAATGCAGTAAAAGAGAGCAGGAGCGAGAGAGTAGGATTGTATCGGAATGAACAAGGGGGTTTTGCTTGCCTGGCACTTCTGAAGATAACATTGAGTCTTCATCAGTGTCAACGATCACATCATCGGTATCACGTCTATTGGAAGGGGACAAATACCGGCAACACAGAAGGGAGCACAATCAATGCAATGCACAATATGATGCATGATCATGACATGGCAAAATGAATGTGTTTTGGGCTAATGCAACTAAAACCAGATTAAATGAAGTTGGTTTGAATATAAAATTCAAATTCAAACTCCATATGTGATTAAATAAATGCCCTTTAATTGATTTGTTCTAAACAGCACCTATAAGTTGTTCTAACATGCATGAAAATGGTACAGATGGATTCCTTGAATTTTTCTGATAATTTTTCATATATAAATTATTTAATTTGGAGTTACGGTTAATTTTCTATGAATTTTAGAAGTTTATACAATTTTCTGGAATTTCAGAATTAAATTAAATCCAGAAAATGAGTTATGACATCAGCACTGCGTCATGCTTGCGTCAGCAAGTCAACAGGGCTGCCCCGGGTCAAACCTGACATGTGGGGGCCACACGTCAGTGACACAGGTTAGACAGGGGGGTTAGTTTAATTTAATTAAAGATTAGGGCACTAGGGCCCACATGTCAGTGGCTCTGGGGTTAGATTAGGTGGTGATTAGCTTAAGCTAATCACCTGATGGCGGGGGCCCACCTGTCAGTGTTAGCAGAGGGGGTAGTTAAGATAAAATAGTTAAACTAATTAACAGGGGGGGCTGGCCCCACCTGTCATCGACCCAGAGAGGGGGGGGTCCCGCCGTGGTCAACGTGGTCAGACCCACCGGCGGCTTGACGCCGGCGAGGCCAGACGCGGTGGTGCGCGTCGGAAACCAACTACAGGGGCTCTTTTGGCGCGCAGGAAGCAGCTACGGGGAGAGGGTGGAGTGGCGCATCCAACAGTGGCGGTGGCGGAGGCTGGGGTGGCCGGAGCTGCCGGCGGCGACCTCTTTTGCGGCTGCCGGAGTTCGGGCAATCTCGGGGTCGGGGTTAGGGAGCACGGCAGGAGGAGCTGGGGCGTGCTACGGACTCCTGAGATCATGGTGAGCACGTCAGTGGGCTCGGATACAAGCTGGGGTGGCTGTGGCCACGGCCACGCCATGGCCGGCGGCGAGAGATTCTCGGGCAAAGTGGTGGGGCTAGCTAGAGAGGGAGGTGGGGCACGGGGAGAGGGGGAATCGGGTCGAGGGCTCACCGCGGTTCTTCTGGTGCTGCTGGCGAGGCAGGGGAGGCACGGGGTCCGGCGAATCGACGGAGGGGAGCTTCGGTGGCCGGCGACGGAACGGCGATGGTGGCGGCGTTGCAGGGCTTCCGGAGG
>NW_021171767.1:0-1702 GCF_002162155.2 Triticum dicoccoides
TGCTCACTATGCATGCACCGTGAATTATTTTATCACATTTCTCGTATAAACAAATTCTCGGCATAAACTATGCAAGGAAAGCATTGTATGACCACCTATCGACAGTGTCCTCTCCATGTTTCAGAGTCGTCAAAGTTCAATACTTTACTACCCTCCCCAAACTGCTTACAAAAGCAGCGCATGAGAAAGGGAAACTAAACAAAAGGATATTACCATGAGACTGGGAGGTGCCAGGAAGAGAAGCCTTACTTGAAGGTGGATATAACGTACAGTCTATTCTTAAGATCGGTTATGACAGCATACAACCTCCAATCGTTGCAGCCTCATGAGGCTGGGGCAACGGCGCATGCAGAGTGCCGTTGACATAGGCATTGCTGACCTCCTCCCTGACGCCGGCAAGGCACACCGACTTGCATTCCTCGCCGTCCACCACAAGTTGGAGCACCGTCAAGCTTCTGTATCCTCGGCCCGGGTCCATCCCCCCGTGTTCGCCGTCACCATCTTCCAAGTTCCAAGCCCTTGCCACCGCAGCAAGGCGGGCCACCGGTGAGCCATTCTACTTCCATAATTCCATTAATTCCCGCACATCTGCATTGTTGGCTACGATTCTGCTCCCTCCGTCCCATAATATAAGATCATTTTTGACACTATCAGTGTCAAAAACGTTCCTATATAATGGGACAGAGGGAGTATTTGGCATTAGAGGCATCAAACTTCTGTTCAACGGGATGCCTGCATGCTACAGTCCTCTAATGGTCAATCCTGTTAATCAACTACTTAGAGTATTCCAAGATTTCATTTTTGGAAAGTAAAACAGTTACTATTTTACTGGAAAAAATAACAATCTAAAGTAAAACAGCGTGAGAGTTTTAACCACATGTCTTTCATACTCCTTGTTAGCATTTCTTACTTTCCCACTCCAATCAGTTGATGCTTTAGCTATGAGATGACCTAGTCCTCGAGTATTTGCATTTAATTGGTGTATGACAAATGGAAGTATTATCCCTGTAAATCTTTCTCCAATCATTCTTCTCTTTCTAAATAGTTACATTATCATCTCTAATCTTATCAGCTAGCTGAATAATTTGCAAGTCCTTGATGTGCCTGTAAATCTTTCTCCAATCATGCCTTTCCATATTGTGTGATAGTTAAGTGTGACATGATGCTTATCTTGCAAGTCTTTAAGTATCTGAGGGTCTTCCTGTGGCATGGGAATTGTTGGCATAATTGGTGTTGATGTGGCTGTTTGCTTCTGAATCATTAATCCCCCAAACCTAGCACATTACCGGATAGTGATTACTTTTGTTTTTGCACCTCATTGTAGATTCTTACATGGATGTTATAGGAATAGCCCTTTGCTATATTCTCTCTCGGGTCTGTCTTTGTAACAAGTGCCTGAAAAAAAAATGTTTCCATCAGTCACTTTTTTTGTTCACCATTGGTTCAAGATCCAACGGCCTCCATCATGCCGCAGACTGTTCATCTTCTTCCTCCCAATGGCAGTTCCTCCTCCGTGCAGCCTACCCGGCCCCATCCCCCTGTCTCCTCCTCCCATGTCCAGAGGGTGCAACCGCACACCGCCTTGCCTCCCCGCCATCCCCTGAACCTCCCCCCATAGTCATTGCTGGCCACCGCCCCTGTCATCCCTCTTAGCCCTGCACCACCAGGGAAAACCTTTGGCGATCCCCTGCACACCTCCATC
>NW_021171768.1:0-1656 GCF_002162155.2 Triticum dicoccoides
CTCCCAAGGAACAGTAGGTACAGGCAAAGGCATATATAAACCATGAGGATTGAGTCGTGACTTAGCTTTTTGACATGTAGTGCAGCGAGCAATAAAACGCTCAACATCCCGTCTCATCTTTGGCCAAAAGAAATGTGTAGCAAGTACGTCCTCCGTCTTCTTCACGCCAAAGTGTCCCATTAATCCTCCTCCATGCGCCTCCTGCAACAACAAAAGACGAACGGAGCTAGCTGGAATGCATAGCTTGTTAGCACGAAACACAAATCCATCGTTAACAACAAACTTGTTCCACATTCTTCCTTCTTTACAATTATGCATTACATCTTTAAAATCAGCATCATGCACATATTGATCTTTGATGGTCTCCAAACCAAATATTTTGAAGTCAAGTTGTGAAAGCATAGTATAGCGACGAGACAAAGCATCTGCAATAACATTTTCTTTTCCCTTCTTGTGTTTAATGACATAAGGGAAAGTCTCAATGAATTCAACCCATTTAGCATGTCTACGATTCAGTTTAGCTTGACTTTTAATATGTTTCAATGATTCATGATCAGAATGTATAACAAATTCTTTGGGCCATAAATAATGTTGCCATGTTTCTAAAGTCCGAACAAGAGCATATAATTCTTTATCATAAGTAGAATAATTCAGACTAGGCCCACTCAATTTTTCAGAAAAGTATGCAACTAGCATCACATTCCACTAGCATCACATTCAAGCTCAAAAGTCTTATTAAAATCAGGAAGTTGGAGTAAAGGAGCATGTGTCAACTTATCTTTCAATACCGTGAAGGCTTCTTCCTGTGCGGTACCCCAAAGAAAAGGCACATCTTTCTTTGTAAGCTCATTGAGAGGTGCAGCAATGGTGCTGAAATCTCTCACAAAACGCCTATAGAATCCAGCGAGGCCAAGAAAACTCCTCACTTGTGTGACCGTTTTGGGCTGCGGCCAACTCTCAATAGCTTCAATCTTGGCTTTATCAACTTCAATTCCCTGTGGAGTAACAACATAGCCAAGAAAAGATACTCGGTCGGTGCAAAAGGTGCACTTTCCAAGGTTACCAAACAAACATGCATCACGTAGAGCAATAAAAACAGCACGTAAATGTTCCAAATGTTCTTCCAAAGATCTGCTATAAATCAGTATATCATCAAAATAGACTACCACAAATCGTCCAATGAAAGCACGTAAAACTTCGTTCATTAATCTCATGAAAGTACTAGGTGCATTAGTTAACCCAAAAGGCATGACTAACCACTCATATAATCCAAACTTAGTTTTAAATGCTGTTTTCCGTTCATCTCCCAATTTCATACGAATTTGATGGTAGCCACTACGCAAATCAACTTTGGAGAATATTGTAGAGCCACTCAATTCATCAAGCATATCATCTAGCCTAGGAATAGGATGACGATAACGAATAGTAATATTATTAATGCCTCTACAATCAACACACATACGTGATGTACCATCCTTTTTCGGCACTAGAATAATAGGAACAGCACAAGGACTAAGGGATTCGCGTATATAACCTTTGTCGAGAAGCTCTTGTACTTGACGCATAATCTCCTTCGTCTCCTCTGGATTGGTACGATATGGTGCACGGTTTGGCAGTGAAGCACCGGGAATTAAGTCAATCTGATGCTCAATCCCT
>NW_021171769.1:0-1325 GCF_002162155.2 Triticum dicoccoides
GGTGCTGGCGCCGGCGGCTAAGGCGGCTGAGATCCTGGTTGCTCGCAGTCTGGGGATCGTCAAGGACGGAGAAGACATCACGGCCAAGGCCCTGGATGCATTTGCTGAGCGTTTCAAGGAGCAGTTGCCGCTGGAGGTGATCTCTGCCATGCGAGATTTGTTCAAGTTAGATGATGTGCAAGCAATGGGTGTGGAGGACGCCCTCATCCAGCACGGAGGGGAGGGTGCTATGGACGTGGAGAGGATGGAGGATGCCGCTGCTGCTCTGCAGGCCTCCACCTGAGCAAGTTGATGTCTTTGAGTTGGAATTGTTCTCTATGTTAGCTAAATCCTGGTCCATGTGTGTTGGTCCGTGTAAGTGTAGTTGGGTTGCATGGCACAAGCATAACCGTAGCTGGGTTGTGTGTGGCATGTGGCCAAGTTCGAAAGTGTACTCCATGTTGCCATGTTAGTGCAACCTATCAATGTTATGTGTTGGAATGTCCGGGGCCTCAACTGTCCGGATAGACGAGCTACTGTCAGCGCCACCATTGCTGCTTCTTCTTGCCATATTGTGTGTCTACAGGAGACAAAGCTTCACAATGTCGACATCTTCACAGCCTCCTTCTTAGGAGGGAACAGAGTGCGCAATTTTGCGCAAAGGCCGGCGGACAGCACTCGTGGAGGCATTTTGCTGCTATGGGACGATCACCTTGTGGAAATGTCTAACATCACAGCTACCACCTTCTGCCTGTCCGCCATGGTCCGTATTCGTGACTCCGAGGTGCAATATAAGCTCACCACCGTGTACGGTCCCGCGGACTCTTCTCACAAAGATGCCTTCTTCGCGGAGCTTATCAGCCAAAAACCGCCCAACGGTATGCCATGGCTTGCGGCTGGGGATTTCAACCAAATTTATCGTGCAAGAGACAAAAACAAAAGACATGTCAACCGAAGTAGAATTAATCGGTTCCGAGCGACACTGCAAAGTTGTGAGCTTAAAGAGATACACTTGCAAAATAGGAGGTTCACTTGGAGCAACGAGAGGGAAAATCCGACTATGTGCAAACTGGACTCGTTTTTCTGCAATGCCGAGTGGGACACCACTTTCAGCACTCATCTGCTTCACGCCCTCTTGTCCTCGCTATCCGATCACTGCCCGCTTCTCCTCGCGATGACAAGGGGCCTCGAAGGCCTAGAACCTTCAAGTTTGAAAATTTTTGGATTGCTATGCCCGGCTTTATGGAGGTGGTCAAAAAGGCTTGGATCGAGCCGCTCGAGCATGTTGAGCCATATCAAGTCCTGTTCCATAAACTCAAGAAGGTGGCTCTCCGCCTTTCCGAATG
>NW_021171770.1:0-1032 GCF_002162155.2 Triticum dicoccoides
TTCTGTAGAAGAATATTATCAGGAATTACAAACTGGCATGATTAGATGTGGTATTGTTGAGGAGAATGAAGCTATGCTTGCACGTTTTCTGGGTGGATTAAATAGAGAGATTCAGACCATTCTAGACTATAAGGAGTATACTAATATCACTCGTTTATTCCATCTTGCTTGTAAAGCTGAACGTGAAGTGCAGGATCGACAAGCATTGGGGCGAACTAACTTTTCTGCAGGCCGACCTTCATCATGGACACCACGTGCATCTTCTACTTCAACTGCACCAGCACCTCCATCCGGTGCCACCTCCAGCCGTGATACAAGAAAACAGGCACAACCACCATTATCTGCCAAGAGCGCACCTGCGGGGCCTGCATAGCGTTCTTCTTCTTCCATGGCATCAACAGGGCACACAAGTGATATTATTTGTCGTCGTTGTAAGGGAGGAGGTCATTATGCGAGAGAATGCAAATCTCCACGTGTGATGATTGCTACCGCGGATGGTGGATATGAGTCCGCTAGTGACTATGATGAGGAGACTTTGGCTCTTATTACACGTGAGGAACATGGTGGAGATGATTCTGATCATGAGACGCAATACATGGCTCCTGAAGACGCTGACAGGTATGAATGTTTAGTTGCTCAATGTGTTTTGAGTGTGCAGGTCACACAAGCTGAGCAAAATCAGAGGCACAATTTGTTCCATACCAAGGGAGTTGTGAAGGAACGTTCTGTGCGCGTCATCATAGACGGAGGGAGCTGCAACAACTTGGCTAGCATGGAGATGGTGGAGAAGCTTTCTCTCACCACAAGACCACATCCACATCCTTACTACATCCAATGGTTCAACAACAGTGGCAAGGTTAAGGTAACACGTACTGTTCGTGTGCATTTTAGTATCTCTACATATGTTGATTATGTTGATTGTGATGTGGTACCTATGCAAGCATGTTCCTTATTACTTGGTAGACCATGGCAATTTGATAAAAATTCTGTACACCATGGTAGAAACAATCACTATACTCTTGTTCATAAGGA
>NW_021171771.1:0-1278 GCF_002162155.2 Triticum dicoccoides
TTAAATTAATCCTAATTACTAATTAGTGGCGCTGGGGCCCACTGGTCAGTGTCAGGGGGTTAACTAACAGTGGTTAGCGCTAATGATGTCCACCTGGCCGACGGGGCCCACGCGTCAGTGACCCTGGGGGGTCAAACCCCAGGTCGGACAAGTCAAACCCCACCGGCGACATGACGCCGGCGAGGTCCGAGACGGCGGCGTGATGCGGGATCGCGCTACAGGGCACGGGCGAGGCTGTGCTTGGGCTCGTTGGAGAGCCCTTGCTCCCGCGCGTCGAACGGTGGTGGTGGCCGGGCCTGAGGTGGCCGGAGTCGACGGCGGCGAGCTCGGCTGCGGCCGCCGGAGTTCGGTCGTGCACGGAAACGGGGTTGGAGCTCGAAGGCGAGCTAAGCGAGGCGCTAGGGATGCTCTACGGAGCCTTACGAACTCGTTGGACTCGTCGGGGTGACCAAATGGTCACCGGAGCTGCGTCGACGGCGAGCTCGGCGACGGCGGAGGTTCGGCCGTGGTGGGGAGGAGGCTGTGGTGAGGGAACGAGGGGGAGAAGAGGGGTAAACGGTGGCGTAGCTCACCGCGGTTGCAGTGGGCGTCGAAGCGGGCTCGGGGACGCGCTGGAGACGGCGAATCGACGGCGACGGTGGTCGGAATCCGAGGAGGGGAACGGCGACGTGACGGCGATGCAGGGCTTCCGGAGACCCGTGGAGCGGTGGGGAGGAAGAGGAGGTCGAGGCGGAGCTCCTGAGCTAGTCGGGGGAGCGAGGGGTGGCCGGAGTCGGCTGCTATGGCGAACGGCGGCGACGATGGTGTTCGGCCGTGTGAGAGAGAGCGAGGGAGAGGAGGGGAGAGCCGAGGGCGAGTGAGAGAGAGCAGGGGGGGAGGCGTGGCGTCGTCCAGGGCATCGAGGCGAGGAGGGGAGGGGCAGGCAGGCAGGGAGAGAGGTGGCGTGGCGCGGTGGCGCGCGCGCGCGCCGGCCACACTCCCCTCCCTCTGTCGGGACGAAGACGACAGAGGAGGGAGGCGGGCTGGGCCGCCTGCTGGCTGGGCCGGCCAGCTGGCTGGGCTGCACAGGGAGGAGCCCAGGTAAGTTTCTCCCTTTATTTATTTTTCTGTTTTCAAATTTCTGACATTTGTTTTGATTTAAATAATATATTAAATCATTTATTTAACTTATGCCAATTTTTGCAGGGGCTAGATATATTATTCCAGAGCTCCTTTAGAAATGGCATAATATTTGGACATATATTTATATATATATAGAAATATATTTCCAAAGCAATT
>NW_021171772.1:0-1131 GCF_002162155.2 Triticum dicoccoides
ACACGGGCATTCTGGCACCATCCTCATTGGACTACGGAATATCTCTTTCAAAAACACATCAGTTTTCTCGACCCACTCTGTTGTTACTTGATTCCGACGGAAAAACCCACTATACATCCACTGATTATCTGCCATCTCTGCTTTATTGGAAGCCACACAACAAAATTAAGGATTCATTTAAATTACTCACATCAATATTTTATTTTTTACAAGGTTGACGAGAAACGACATTTAATCCACCTACATCTCTAATAGGTAAAGATGGGTCCTAATCCCACCCGAGAATGTGTAGATTGAGTACGTTGTCCATGCTCTACCCCATTCCGAGACAAAATTTCGGCAGCACCTCCCCGCTGTTCTCCAAATACACGTCTCGGCAAAATGCCGAGAGAATGTGCATCCGGAGAACAACGGGGAGGGGCCGCTGAAATCCTGTCTCGGAACGGGGTAGAGCATGAACAACGTACCCAATCTACACATCCTCGGGCTGTCCGTGGAAAGCGCTGGACAATCCGAAAGAGCTGCGGTGATAAATATGCAATTGAATGCATATTTATCGATGCAACCCTTTCGGACGGGAGACCTAGGTTATGCGATTTGATGTGAAAATTCAATCTAGTGACATGGAAAAAAGTGGACGAGGTCATGGAATTGTTGCTCACCCTCCGATGTAGAGGATGTAGTCGATCAAAGGAGGGACGATCGTGGACAAACACCACCAACGTGGATGATCACTCCATGAAGATGGAACACCACAAATCCTGTTAATTCCACCGAGTGATGAAAATTTAGGTCATCACCTCACATTAAGCATTGGCACAACATTATGAATGAACATGAAACAACATGTCAAATTGTAAAAAAAAACTCTAAACCCATTCCTACTCCATTCCCTCTCTCCCCCATTCTTTCTCTCTTATAAAAAAACAAACGGAGCTCGTTCATACTCCATTATCTTCCCTCGCTCATCTCTTTACATGCACATATTGAAAAACTTGAGCAATATCTAAGTGTCCAAATTCACAAAATTGAGCAATATCCATCAATGCATCCATCTATCACAAACTTCACCATCAATCTATACATGCATGCATATATCCATTCATCACATGTCCATCTATGCAAAAAAAA
>NW_021171773.1:0-3957 GCF_002162155.2 Triticum dicoccoides
GTTAGAGCATCATTGTTAAATGATGAACTATTGTTTTTCTGGGTGACATTGATCTTCTCTCTAAATAATTAGATTTAGAGCTTAGTTCCACTATGCATGAAAGAACGTCATCTGTAATATATTGCTTGCACATCCTATTACTGATTCGATGATGTTCCTTTACTCCTTTCAGGATGCGTTTATTTGATATGATGAACAATTTGCCAACTGTCTATCGAACATTGTATCACTTCCACAAGATTGTTTGGCTACCTACGCCACCATCTCCAGTTTTGATGCAAAATGTGTACAATCAAAACGTATGTTCGGGTGCACCTGCTCAAGACAGTGTGCCACGATCTCCAGACTTAATGGGAAACGTGTCCAATCCAAACATAAACTCTACAACACCTGTTGAAGAGAACATGCCACTACTATCTCAAGACTCCTGGCAAAACGTGTCCGATCCAAACAAGAACTCTAGGACGCTTTCTGAAGAAGATGAAGAGGATCATGAAGTTAGTGAGCGACACTTTTGCGGAGACTGTGGTGCTCCGTACCATGCCAATGGCTTTTGGATCTGTTGTAACGTATGTGATCTGTGGTTCCATGGCAGATGTGTGAAGATAACTGCTTCTGAATCAGCACATATCAAGGATTACAAGTGTCCTGACTGCACCCTCGAAGATATCAGAGAGTAGAATACAATATGCACCCTTCTTTTACTGTAGGGTATACTGTCCCATTTATATGGAAAATGCTTGAGTACAAAAGTAGTGAGAGAGGCGGTCTATTATTTTCGCATTTGGTGGGGATTTGGATATATTTTTACAGAATTCATTTTACAAATTAGTCACTGTAAGAAAAGTATGTGTGTTTAGTATAATGAGGCTTGATTCTATTCTTTCCAAGTAATAATCCCACCCATCTTTTTTAAGAAACGGATAATTTGGTCATGGTCCTTATCCCAACACACTCAATATATCCATTGGAGTAGTCGTTCTTCTGGCTAGCACCGGAGAAGGACGATGTGGACCAACACCTCCAAGAACTAGCTATCGTCACTCACACGCCGCAAAGCTATAGCTACATGAGCTTCCAATGACCCCTTCTTAGCTAATTGTTTTAAAATAATACATTTTTTTATTTTGCAAAAATATTACGCTGAAAAAATAAATTGCAAAAATAATACACCGTCAGCCTGCCGTAGGCTGACTGGGCCTAATCAGCCCGCAGCGAGCCGAGTGGTCGCAGTCGGCCAGTAGCCGGCCGACAGCTGGCCCGCCTGCCATGTGCCGGCCGCGCATTGGGCAGGCCACGTCGCGAGGGGGGGGAGGGAGCTGTCGGCGTGGGCGGTCACGGGGGGCGCCCCTGTCAGCCTACTGCGGGCCGATCGGTCTGCTGCGGGCCGACAGGGTGCGGCCCCACCTCACGGCAGCCTGCGGCCTTGTCCTCCTCCACTCTCCACGTGAGACCTTGTGTTCTTCTTCTGTTCTTTCCTTCTTCTCTCTCTACACGAAAATGCCTCCAATTTCTGCACCTAAATGGGCCAGTTTTTTGCGGTTTTGACACCGTGAATGGATTCAACTTAGTTAGGGCCGCCAAAAGAGGTCTCGATCTACTGATGGGGTAGCTCGTGGTGGTCGTGGTGAGCATTTTGGTGGAGGTGGTGGTGGTGAAGTTGGGGCAGTGTGGTTGAGGTGGTAGAGGTGAAGCTCCGGCAGTTTGGTGGCCGTCGTTCGTCGTTCTTCGTTCGCACGCACGCTTCAAGGGTATATTTCAACAAACATTTTGTTTTTTGTAGGTGCTCCGATAGTATTTGTTAATATGTTTCGATGTGAAATAAATTAGGTGTATGATTATTGTTATTTGCCCCGGTAGTATATGTAAATATATTTAGATGTCAACTAATTAGTTTTGTAAAAGTGTGTAGTTGCTCCGGTAATATTCCGTACTATATGTGGATGTCAAGTATTTAGGAGTGTCAGTATTTGGAGTAGCTCCGGTAAAATCCGTAATATAGGCAGTCCAGTCAAATATTAAAATCTGTAAATATTTGTAGTTGCTCCGGCAAATATTTGTAATATACTTGTAGATGTGTGAATTGTATTAGTTGCGCCGTTAATATTCTGTAATATATAGCTAGCTAATATATAGACATGTCTAATATTTGTTAGTGGGGGTATTTTAAGTTGTTGCTTAATACTTGTATTTCGTTGTTGAAAAAAATAGGTGAGCCGAGATGTCTAATGTAGTGAAGTTCAGATTTTAATACGGTCCTGGTACTGTCCAAACAACTGAGATGGGAGCCGATCTGAGTGAATTTACTCACATAGAGGTGCCAATGAGCGCACCTCAAACATGGTCTGTCAGTCAGTTGAAAGAATGGATTGCGACAAGTTTATGTCTTGATACTGAAACACATGCCACCGGGGTTCATGCATTGTGGACCCGGTCAAGTACAATAATTTACTTTTATTTGAGGCCAATAGAGCGAGACTCCGATTGGGTGCGGTGCTTACAAGGTTGTGAACGAAGGGGTTGCAATCCTATTGCTTTAGTGCTTTCCGTCGTGAAGGAGGTCACTGCAAATGAAGGCCAAGGTGGCAACGATCCTGGGCAGAGCAGTATAGGTAGGCGGTTATCTATGTCAAATGCTGGAGATGATGGTTACGAACAAGGACAGAGTAATCAGGTAGAAGGAGGAAATGCTGATGGTTATGAACCAAGGCAGAATAGTCAGGTAGAAGGGGGAAATGCCGATGGTGAATACAATGGCGAGGTGGACGCTGACGAGGTAGATGGGCACATGCAGGACCAGACGGAAGAAGAAGACACCGATGTTGATTTGGGTCATGCCTATGATTCAGACGAGTCGGGTGAAGAAGAAAATGCAGAGGAGGTCCCGAATCCTGCATCGTAGAATCATGACTTCTCATCTGCTATGATCGTGAACGATGGACATGATTCTGCCTGGCAATATCACCAGAACAATATTGCGACGGGTGCTATGTATCCCAACAAGCAAGCTCTGAAGGATGCAATAACAAACTGGGCAATGTCCACGCAAAGGGTTTTCACTGCTCAGGTATCAAGTCAGAAATACCTGACAATGGTTTGCAGGAACGCAGATTGTCCTGCCAGGGTGCACGGCTATCTCCCTAAGTATGGCACAAGTTGGATGATCAGTGACTTAGTTAATCACACTTGTCTTATTCTCTCCATCCCTCAAGATCATGCCAACCTTTCATCGACGCTTATTACTCGGTTGTTTTACGACGAGATAGTGCAGGGCAAAGCTATGGAAGTGAAGGCAGTCCAGACAAAAGTCTTCGCCAGGTTCACGTACAGAATTTCTTATGGCAAGGCTTGGAGGGCTCAGCATGCGGCGCTTGAGAGGAGATTTGGTTCTTATTTTGATGCATATGACTCTGCTGTCCAGCTCCTCCACACCCTGCAGCAGAGGAATCCAGGCACCTATATCGATATCCAAGACCTGTTCATGCCAGAGTTCCCAACTGTGAGGGTGCTGCATCGTCTTTTCTTCTCTTTTGGTGTATGCATCGAAGCTTTCAGGCATTGCCGATCGGTGATATGTGTTGATGGTACATTTCTCACAGGCAAGTACAAGGGTCAGATCCTGACAGCCTTTGGTCAAGATGGCCAAAATCAAGTTGTCCCACTCGCATTTGCTTTTGTGGAGAGTGAGAACATTGAAAGTTGGACATGGTTCTTCAGGTAGTTGAAAATATCAATTGTGAAGGAGAAGCCCAATGTGTGCATCCTTCATGACAGGCACGCAGGTATACTCAGTGCGATAAGGACACTGACAAACCCAGGCCCTGAGGAACAAACTCCATGGCTGGACTTGCAGAGCCGTTGGTGCATGCGCCATCTGGGGGCTAATTTCTTCTCGCAATTTAGAAATAAGAACCTGATGAATCTGTTCAAAAAACTCTGCAAGCAGAACCAGTTATG
>NW_021171773.1:3967-4893 GCF_002162155.2 Triticum dicoccoides
GGCACATGTTGAAGCAGTAGCTGCACAGTTGGCAACAGGAACAACGTCCGTGGAGGAGGAGCCTGTTGGGCTATGTGACCTTCCAAGCTTTGACCCACCTGGTACTAGGATAAGGCTCGGGAGGTCGATTAAAACTTTCGAGCTATGGATAGAGCATGAGCCTCTAGAGAGGTGGTCTTTGCTACATGACACAATTGGAGCAAGGTACGGTGTCATGACAACAAACCTCGCAGAAACATACAACTTTGTCCTTAGAGGAAACCGGGCATTGCCACTTACAGCCATTGTTGAGGGCATTTTCTATGGCACCGTGAAGTATTTCAGAGATAGACGCCAAAAAGCATAGCAGCATAGTTTGAACAACCCGAATACACGTTACTGTGAAAGAGTCGCGAGGTACATGGATAACAAGATGCAAAAAGCTAGGTCACACACTGTAGTCGTCATCGGTAATCAAGAAAGAAGGTTTGAGGTCCGCTTAGCCAAGAACAAATTCGGATGTGCAAATGAGTTGAGGACGCATGAGGTGAGAATTGGTAATGAAGCCTGGCCAACGTGTCAGTGCACATGCAACAAACCGAAATTGCTTCACCTACCTTGCTCACATGTACTTGCTGCTTGCGGACAGCTTGGAATGGACGCAATATCGTTTGTGTCTCCATTTTTTCTAAAAGAGTCTGCCCTCAATACCTGGACAGGTGAGCTGATGGGTTTTCGATCAATGGGTAACTTCAACAGCGTCAATCCCGTTGAAAGGCGTTACATTCCAAACCCAGAGCATATGCGTACAAGTAGAGGCAGACGGCAGTGTCAGCGCATCCGGAATGATATGGATGAATCTAAAGCAGGAGGTCCGACTAGGCAATGCATTCTATGCAATGAATTTGGCCATAGGGACACTAATTGTCCCACTTTCGTCACTGGGC
>NW_021171773.1:5004-7273 GCF_002162155.2 Triticum dicoccoides
AAGAGGAGGTAGAGGAAGTAGAGGAGTAAGAGGGAGAGGAAGAAGATAAGCTAGGAGTACTATTAAGTATGGCACTATGTTCTGAATTTGTATCAAGTGTGACACTATGTTCTGAATTTTTATTAAGTGTGGCACTATGTTCTGAATTTTTAGTAAGTGTGGCACTATGTTTTTAATTTGTATTAAGTGTGGCACTATGTTCTGAATTTTTAGTAAGTGTGGCACTATGTTCTGAATTTTTATTAAGTTTGGCCCTATGTTCTGAATTTTTATGTGCAGGAATGTCAGGAATGTGGTTGCTGAATGGGGACATTGATAGGGGTCATCGTGCTGCAATATGGTATGAGCGCAAGGTTGAGCCTCTGGTCACTCGCACTCCTAAGGACCCGATGATACACAGGGTTGAGTGGTACGTGTTTTATTAATTTGCACACTGACATGCATATTAATGGGAGACACTAACTGAAAAGTTCTATCATGAAGGTTGAAATGGGCCGGCCTATTACCTTTCGCGCGTCTGGTTGAGTCTATCGCGGGCTACAAACGCCTCGCCATTGACTCCTCCTTGTTGAGCTGCTTAGTGGACCGTTGGAGGCCAGAGACCCACACGTTTCACTTCCGATGGGGAGAGATGGCTCCTACTCTCGAGATGTGTCACTTTTGCCGGGACTACCGTTGGCAGGTCATGCCATAGGACCATTGGACGCACCGACTGGTTGGGAGCAAGGTCTTACACAACATTTTCATGTTGTTTTTCCGGATGTTCCGGATCCTGTATGGGAGCTCATGGACCTAAGTATGATTGGTTGTTCAATTTCCAGGTTATCTCCCCTACCTCGTATCTTCAATTTATCGTGCATATGGTTTTACAGAAAATACTTGTGGCTTACTTACTAAAACTTTCTCTTTGCTTAATGCAGATCCAGAAGTTTCAGGCGCCATTGAGTGTGGGACAGCTCACTCGGAGCCTGGAGGCCTATTTAATTTGGCTTTTCGGCAAGGTGATGTTCACAGAGAACCATGTCAGCACTATTAGCATGCTCTACATCCCTATGGCACTCGAGATAGCGAGCGCTCAGATGGCGGATCAGATCCGACAGAGGAGTTGGGGTTCAGCGGTCTTAGCGGCTACATACCGAGGTTTGTGCAACGGTTTCCAGCTTATATCGAGAAATCCAGCCCTTCTTGGATGCCCTCTATTCCGACAGATGTGGTCGTGGGAGAGGTTCTCTATAGGGCGACCAGATGTACGTGCTAATCAGCCTATAGACGCCATGTTTGATGCTGATGGCATCGACATGACTACTTTTGGTCTGTGTTGGACACGTCGCGAGGTATGTATCGTGTTATAGTTTAATACATTTTTTGTGTGCACCAGAGATAGTTCAATGCTAGAGGATACTAACATTTTTTTCTGCAGAGACGCTTTGCTAGTGATCAGACCAGAAAGGAATACACGGCACTGAACGAGCAGTTCGATACGTACACTGTGGTCATCTGGCAGCCCTACACTGAAGCAGCCATAAATGCTAGATACCCTGGTGGTATGTCTTTGCTGTGCACAAGGGACCGAGATTACTGGATGACGAAATCAAAGATCATCTTCGATATCTTCGTCGAGGAGATGTCATAACAAAGGGTTATGAGGCAATTTGGTCTTCTGCAGTTGGAGCTACCTCCCCCTACAGAGAACCCGGTGCCATCACACATCCACAGGTATTAACCAGTTCTACAATGTTGGATTATCTTTCATAGTGCTCAATTCGAAGGGCATGACACCACAATTATCTTTCATATTGCTGAACACACACCATAATTTTAGGACGACAAGGAAGGGCATGACTAGGACAATTGCTGAGTGGCTAGTAAGACTAGAGCCGTATGTTATAGAATGGGAGACAACAAACACAAATCTATGGCACAAGAATCACAATTTTGAACTCAATGAATTCAATCTCTATTTGCGGCGCTACATGACCGGAACACAGTTACGCATCGTTGTGAACTCTCACCCAGAGGAGATACCTGATCCTACTCCGTCGGATATGTACCCAAGCTATGATACTTCGGGCTCTAGGCAGTACGCGGTAAGATATATTTTCTTTAAGTAATGTTGTCACATACATTGGCGTGCATACTTAATAATCGTCCTGAAAATTTGCAGGCTACCTTGACACACGAACTCTACAACGACGTGACCACCTTTGGATGATCACTGTCGTCAGGACCTCTTCTTCACCACCATCCTATCATACAACCATTCTTGGAA
>NW_021171773.1:12008-14163 GCF_002162155.2 Triticum dicoccoides
TTTTTTTTGGATTTTTCATTATTATTGATGACTATGAATATTACTATTTCTCGCATGGAAATAATATAATGTTGTTTCTCTCCATAAAAGTCACAGTAATCCTACCAATCTGATACATGAAAATCCCTTTAACCTTTGCAACTTTCATTAGTTGTATACAACCTTCAAACCTACCTGATGTATTGTATATGTATCGAGATTCAATTTTAATTTATATTGTATATTATTGAGTGATCCACAAACATGAATGATATGTATTGTATAAAATTCACGAATAACCATCAATACACTTTCCTGTGATTGCATATATGCAAGGTTTTGGATTCCGAATGGACAAATTTCCTGCCATTGCATGCAAGGGGGGATATTCTCAGTTACACGGTTACGGAGAAATACCAAACATATTTCTATTTAAGACAAAATATATAATTGAATTTTCAATTCATATTCTTTTAAACTATATATATATATATATATATATATGTAATAAAGTTGAACTAATATCATTCAGAAAAGAGCTAGTAGCTAAGTGGAACGTCTACCACATGCATTCTAGGTGTTGTGAGATTGCGAGGTCGACTCTTTGGGTCCTCATTTTTCACATTTTATACTTATCTATTCTGGAAAATAAGAAAAAAAAGTGCAGAAAAAAGCTCGAACCTGTTGCCTCCCGTGCAGAAATTAGATGGTTACCACCACGCCACAGATGAGGATGTTGGCATAACTGAGATGCTATGTATGTTGTTTTACAAACTTTGATTGTTTAAATTCAACAATTTCACAAATTTCAGACTTTTTTGCTCGGGGTAGGTATTCCTTGTTGGGCGGCGAGAAATGTGGATACCGCCCGGTATCCGAATTTTTCGGGCAGTACCCAAAACCTTGATTGCATGTACTATTTCGTTGTTGTTATGACTGAACTGTTGGTGTTGGTATTGTATACGAATAAATATGGTGTGCTTGATTGTTAAGTTGAGTTATCATGGATTGGAACCTTTCTCTAGGTCTAGATATTAACTAATTTTAACATTTATCACAAATAATCATTTCTCTTCGTGCAAACGAGTGCCCAACTCATTATCCGAACTTTTCTTTGGTGCTTTGAGCTAGTAGAGTTTTTTGTGCTAGAAAGTTCAATTCATGATATAGTGTCTGTTCCTATGCAATATTGGATCAATGCGTACATATCAGGTTCATGGTGTACATTGTTGATGTTAGATCAGTGTGCAGGCTTAATGTCCACTGCTTTTGTATGAGGTGAGAAGTTTTGAATATCTAAAAGAAAGATAGATATCTCGAAATAAAATCGATATTTAGAAGAAAGAAAGAGATGCGAGATTGCAGGACATGTGATCTACTAGAGTGCAGGTGGATTCATAATGTCCTACATATGTCAAGTACGAAAATCTAATGATTGTGACATGTATATGTGCAGTTATAAAGACTAGCACATGAGCAGTGCGGGAGACTGGAGAATGGGTCGAGTAAAGTCCCTTAGGGCCGATTAAATCACGGACGATGAACTTTTCTTTCATTTTCTCTTTTTTATTTGAAGGGTATATTCTCAAAAAAGAAAGGAAAAGGTAAGTACTTTGAAGAGGCGGCTCGGTAGGGATGGAATGATCAATAGTCAAGGCAAGGATGACTTCTTTGTTGGCGAAATGATGGGGCAGAGAAAGCACGCCAGTGATTCTCTGAGCCGGTCTTCATTTCCAACGCCTCAGGAAACAGGTCGAGATAAATGACAGAACCATTTTATCTGCTTCCTTACCGGGAATGCCCCTACATTGCAACAAGAGAAAAGATAGTGTGCTTAAATTTAGTGAGACTAATATGTGCAAGCATAATCCTGCGTGCATGCCAAGAAGGAACATTTAGGTTCTCGGTTTCGCCACATGTGAAGTGATCAATCCTCTATTGTTTTCATTCATTGATCTAGGGGATTTAAGGTATGAAGTTTGAACATTTAGGTTCTGGGTTTTTTTAGATCATCGCACGCTAGAGAAGGCCGTGAATTATTCGATCTAGTTTTCCATTCATTCAAGAGAATGTTAATGTATGAAGTTCCATAATATGGAAGTGAGGTGGGTCTTCTCTTTTCCATGTACAAAACACGTATATAGTTCAACCAGAGTTAATTCTACTATGCTATTTT
>NW_021171774.1:0-1244 GCF_002162155.2 Triticum dicoccoides
TGCCCCCGGCAGGATCTGGTAGATAGTCAGGCTTCTCAGCCTTTTTCATTTATAGATGTCTGTACCCAGACATGATAGCTTCCGCTTGTGCTTTGACTTGTATGCTCTGAGTGTTGGGTCATGAGACCCATGTTTGTAATATCTCGCTCCTCGGAGCCTAATGAATAATTGCTTGAGTCTTAGAGTCATGTTGTGATGCCATGTTGTATTTGCACATATCGAGCATATTGTGTGTATGTTATTGAAATGCTTGGTATGTGTGGGATCTGACCATCTAGTTGTTTATCTTTAGTAGCCTCTCTTACGGGGAAATGTCTCCTAGTGTTTCCACTGAGCCATGGTAGCTTGCTACTGCTCCGGAACACTTAGGCTGGCCGGCATGTGTCCTTCTTCGTTCCTGTGTCTGTCCCTTCGGGGAAATGTCTCGCGATGAATACCGGAGTCCTGTTAGCCCGCTACAGCCCGGTTCACCGGAGTCCTGCTAGCCCAGTGCTACAGCCTGGATTCACTCGCTGATGACCGACACGTTCGATGCTGGGTCATGGATGCCTGTCCCTGTAAGTCTGTGCCGCTTTGGGTTTACGACTAGTCATGTCAGCCCGGGCTCCTTATCATATGGATGCTAGCGACACTATCATATACGTGAGCCAAAAGGCGCGAACGGTCCCGGGCAAAGGTAAGGCGACACCCGTGGGGATACCGTGCGTGAGGCCGCAAAGTGATATGAGGTGCTACAGGCTAGATCGATGTGACATCGAGTCGGGGTCCTGACAGCGTTGGTATCAGAGCTTGACTGCCTGTAGGATTACCAAGCCATACTGGTCGAAGTTGAGTCTAGAAATTCTTTATTTATATAAGGGAATTGATTGTGGGATGGAACGTAAGGCTCTTTTTACTCCTTATACCTCATGCCTTTCTGATCTGAGTCATCTTATCTTTCCTACGGGGATTAAGAACTAGGCTATCTCTTCTTTCTATCAGGATCACGTGTTACTAATCCGTAGACTTATAAGATTGTTGGATTTAAGTCTCAGTTCAGTTCCTACTACTTCCGTATGATAATTGTTGATCTCGGAACTTTGATATTGTGCTTCTAAGTGGTTATGCCACCATTTTTGTGAATGTCTCAAATCCTTTCTGAGCATTTACAGCCGTTATGCTGTCCGAGTCATTCCAGGTTTCTAAATAGTCTAATGCATTTGCAAAATCCTTTTTCCTCTGGTTTCGATGCTCCTTTATGCCAG
>NW_021171775.1:0-1353 GCF_002162155.2 Triticum dicoccoides
CATTTGACAAAGGATTTCATACACACTCAACATCATCATATCAAAGTTCTGAATCCATTCTAGCAACATAATATGGTAGTAGAACTGAACTAGGCTTGTATCCATCAAACTTATAAGGTACTACTGATCAGTAACACGTGATCCTGATAGAGAGAACAGATCCTAATTCCTTATCCCCCGGTAGAAGAATGGACTGACTCAGATCAGAATGTCATAAGGTAAAGAAGTAAAAAGAGCCTTACGTTCCAACCCACAAACAATTCCCCTACATATAACTAAAGAATTTCTAGACTCAACATCGACCAGTTTGGCTTGGAGAACCTACAGGCAGTCCGGCTCTGATGCCAACGCTGTCAGGACCCCGACTCGATGTCACATCGATCTAGCCGGTAACACCTCATATCACTTTGCGGCCTCACGCACGGTATCCCCACGGGTGTCGTCTTACCTTTGCCCGGGACCGTTTGCGCATTTTGGCTCACGTATATGATAGTGTCGCTAGCATCCATATGATAAAGAGCCCGGGCTGACATGACTAGTCGTAAACCCAAAGTGGCACAGACTTACAGGGACAGGCATCCATGACCCAGCTTCGAACGTGTCGGTCATCAGCAAGTGGGTTCGGGCTGTAGCACTGGGCTAGCAGGACTCCGGTAAACCGGGCTGTAGCGGGCTAACAGGACTCCGGTACTCATAGCGTGACATTTCCCCAAAGGGACAGACACAGGAACGAAGAAGGACACATGCCGGCCAGCCTAAGTGTTCCAGAGCAGTAGCAAGCTACCATGGCTCAGCGGTAACACTAGGAGACATTTCCCGGTAAGAGAGGCTACTAAAGATAAACAACTAGATAGTCAGATCCCACACATATCAAGCATTTCAATCATACACACAATATGCTCGATATGTGCAAATACAACGAAGCATCACAACATGACTCTACGACACAAGTACTTTATTTAAGGCTCAGGGAGCCATACATAACATACACAAAGGTACGGGTCTCACGACCCAACATAGAAGTCATACAGTCATACAAACCAGCAGCGGAAGTAACTTGTCTGAGTACAGACAACTAGTAAAATAAAAGAGGCTTGGAAAGCCTAACTATACTACGTGGTCCTTCACAAGCTCAGGGTCACCACCTGGGTCTTTAGCCTACTCGTTGATGTCAACGTCTACATAGAACCCATCAGAAGGGGTTGCAGCGTCTTCTGTAAAAATGTAAATTATAGCAACATGAGTACAAAGGTACTCAGCAAGACTTACATCAGATCCTACATACATGCATATTATCAAGAAGGGTTGGTGGAGTTATTGCAGCACGCCAGCTTTGACTCTTGGCTAGACTAT
>NW_021171776.1:0-1044 GCF_002162155.2 Triticum dicoccoides
TACACACTCAACATCATCATATCAAAGTTCTGAATCCATTCTAACAACATAATGTGGTAGTAGAACTGAACTAGGCTTGTATCCATCAAACTTATAAGGTACTACTGATTAGTAACACGTGATCCTGATAGAGAGAATAGATCCTAATTCCTTAACCCCCGGTGGAAGAATAGACTGACTCAGATCAGAATGTCATAAGATAAAGGAGTAAAAAGAGCCTTACGTTCCAACCCACAAACAATTCCCCTACATATAACTAAAGAATTTCTAGACTCAACATCGACCAGTTTGGCTTGGAGAACCTACAGGCAGTCCGGCTCTGATGCCAACGCTGTCAGGACCCCGACTCGATGTCACATTGATCTAGCCGGTAACACCTCATATCACTTTGCGGCCTCACGCACGGTATCCCCACGGGTGTCTCCTTACCTTTGCCCGGGACCGTTTGCGCCTTTTGGCTCACGTATATGATAGTGTCGCTAGCATCCATATGATAAGGAGCCCGGGCTGACATGACTAGTCGTAAACCCAAAGTGGCTCAGACTTACAGGGACAGGCATCCACGACCCAGCTTCGAACGTGTCGGTCATCAGCAAGTGGGTCCGGGCTGTAGCACTGGGCTAGCAGGACTCCGGTAAACCGGGCTGTAGCGGGCTAACAGGACTCCGGTACTCAATGCGTGACATTTCCCCGAAGGGACAGACACAAGAACGAAGAAGGACACATGCCGGCCAGCCTAAGTGTTCCAGAGCAGTAGCAAGCTACCATGGCTCAGCGGTAACACTAGGAGACATTTCCCGGTAAGAGAGGCTACTAAAGATAAACAACTAGGTAGTCAGATCCCACACATACCAAGCATTTCAATCATACACACAATATGCTCGATATGTGCAAATACAACGAAGCATCACAACATGACTCTACGACACAAGTACTTTATTTAAGGCTCAGGGAGCCATACATAGCATACACAAAGGTACGGGTCTCACGACCCAACATACAAGTCATACAGTCATACAAACCAGCAGCGGAAGTAACTTGTCT
>NW_021171777.1:0-1068 GCF_002162155.2 Triticum dicoccoides
CTCCTGCTCTCTTTTACTGCATTAGGACAACAACGATTCATCTGTTACTTGCTGCGGTAGCTGAACCCCTTTATCCTTTGCATGACCTGTCATTCCACAGTAAATAGATGAAACCCACTAGCATGGGTAGGAGTTGTTTGAGCCCTGTTGTGCCTACTCATTCTTGCTTGTTTGTCATGCCTGCTACTGCTTAGAGTTGAGTCAGGTCTGATTCATCGGGGATGAATCAGAGGCGTGTGAACATGTCCTACTGTGTGTGAGCTAAGTGTGTGAACACGTTTTGGTAAAGGTAGCGGTGAGAGGCCATGTAGGAGTACATGGTGGGTTGTCTCATTGCAGCCGTCCTCAGGAACTAAGTTCTGTGTTTGTGATCCATGATTCAGCTACTACCACGCATTGGGCCCGAAACCAATGGACCCTCTTGGCTTCTTGATCACCCTTGTCCTCTGTCCAGGAGTTGCAAGTAGTTTCTGGTGTTTGTAGTATGCTGGAGGCCGTGGGCAGCGCTGACCGTAGGGGTGGGCTGTGATGCGGTAGGCACGTGGCACGGTGTACCGGGCGCCCGTTTGGTGTCTCGGGAACCCTGTTCACATCGTTTGGGACTGTGAGCGAAACTCCGGCCGGATCTCCTCATGGATGGAACCCGAATAGGCGATAAACCTGGACTAGAGACTTAGGTGATTAGGTAGGTCATGGCCGACACCCACGTTGGGCTTCCGCTTGAAGGTTGCCGAGTACATGTCGTGTAAACGACGGTAAGTGGTGAGAGCGTGTATGAAGAAGTACACCCCTGCAGGGTTAACCTAATCTATTCGAATAGCCGTGTCCGCGGAAAAGGACTTCTGGATTGCTTATATCAGTTCATAGACAAGTGAAAGTGGATACTCTAAAATACGCAAGATAAGCGTGAGTGCTATGGATGGCGTTCTCGTAGGGAGACGGGAGCGGATCCATAGTGGTGTATTGATATGGTGAATATGTGGACTCGTGTGCGCCACCTCAAAAGAGTCGCTTGCAGTCGTAGTTTAGGATAGCCACCGAGTCAAAGCTGGCTTGCTGCAGTTAAAC
>NW_021171778.1:0-939 GCF_002162155.2 Triticum dicoccoides
TCTTCCTCACCCAAATAAGGCTTCAAATCTGCAATGTTAAAAGTGGGACTAACCCCAAAATCTGCAGGCAGCTCAAGTTTATATGCATTATCATTTATTTTCTCTAACACCTTAAAGGGACCATCAGCACGTGGCATTAACTTTGATTTGCGCAAATCAGGAAATCTATCCTTACGCAAATGTAACCAAACAAGATCTCCAGGTGCAAACACAACATGTTTTCTACCCTTATCTCCAGCAAGTTTATATTTAGCATTCATGCGCTCAATGTTTTCCTTAGTTAACTCATGCGTTTTTAAAATCAATTCAGCACGTTGTTTAGCATCAAAATTAACCTTCTCCGAAGATGGAAGAGGCAACAAATCAATAGGTGCATGAGGTAGGAAACCATACACAACTTCAAAAGGGCACATCTTAGTAATAGAATGCAATGAACGATTATAAGCAAATTCAATATGAGGCAAGCATTCCTCCCACATTTTCTTATTATTCTTCAAAACAGCCCTAAGCACAGTAGACAACGTTCTATTGACTACTTCAGTTTGTCCATCAGTTTGGGGGTGACAAGTAGTACTAAAAAGCAGTTTAGTCCCCAACTTAGCCCATAAACATCTCCAAAAGTGGCTAAGAAATTTAGTATCACGATCTGAAACAATAGTATTTGGCACACCATGCAAGCGAATAATTTCATGAAAGAACAAATCAGCAACATTAACAGCATCATCGCTTTTATGACATGGTATAAAGTGTGCCATTTTCGAGAATCTATCCACGACAACAAATATGCTATCCCTCCCCTTCTTTGTTCGAGGTAAACCTAAAACAAAGTCCATAGATATATCCTCCCAAGGAACACTAGGTATAGGCAAAGGCATATATAAACCATGAGGATTGAGTCGTGACTTAGCTTTTTGACATGTAGTGCAGCAAGCAATAAAA
>NW_021171779.1:0-1088 GCF_002162155.2 Triticum dicoccoides
TGTTGCTCTCTCCATAGTACCGGAGAACGGTGTTTTAGTCATCTTGCCCATGAGGCACGGTTCGCAAGTACCAAGTGATTCATAATCAAGTGGTTCCAAAAGTCCATCAGCATGGAGTTTCTTCATGCGCTTTATACCGATATGACCTAAACGACAGTGCCACAAATAAGTTGCACTTTCATTATCAACTCTGCATCTTTTGGCTTCAATATTATGAATATGTGTATTACTACTATCGAGATTCAATAAGAATAGACCACTCTTCAAGGGTGCATGACCATAAAAGATATTACTCATATAAATAGAACAACCATTATTCTCTGATTTAAATGAATAACCGTCTCGCATTAAACAAGATCCAGATATAATGTTCATGCTCAACGCTGGCACCAAATAACAATTATTTAGGTCTAATATTAATCCCGAAGGTAGATGTAGAGGTAGCGTGCCGACTGCGATCACATCGACTTTGGAACCGATTCCCACGCGCATCGTCACCTCGTCCTTTGCCAGTGCCCGCTTATTCCGTAGTCCCTGTTTCGAGTTGCAAATATTAGCAACAGAACCAGTATCAAATACCCAGGTGCTACTGCGAGCTCTAGTAAGGTACACATCAATAACATGTATATCACATATACCTTTGTTCACCTTGCCATCCTTCTTATCCGCCAAATACTTGGGGCAGTTCCGCTTCCAGTGACCAGTCTGCTTGCAGTAGAAGCACTCAGTTTCAGGCTTAGGTCCAGACTTGGGTTTCTTCTCTTGAGCAACAACTTGCTTGCCGTTCTTCTTGAAGTTCCCCTTTTTCTTCCCTTTGCCCTTTTTCTTGAAACTAGTGGTCTTGTTAACCATCAACACTTGATGCTCCTTCTTGATTTCTACCTCCGCAGCTTTCAGCATTGCGAAGAGCTCGGGAATAGTCTTGTTCATCCCTTGCATATTATAGTTCATCACGAAGCTCTTGTAGCTTGGTGGCAGTGATTGGAGAATTCTGTCAATGACGCAATCATCCGGAAGATTAACTCCCAATTGAATCAAGTGATTATTATACCCAGACATTTTGAGTATATGCTCACTGACAGAACTGT
>NW_021171780.1:0-2228 GCF_002162155.2 Triticum dicoccoides
GGGGGGGGGCGAGGGTGTTATAGACCTCTTAGTGCTTCCATGTACTATTCACGACGCGATATGTTCTTGTTATATCTAACTATGTTTTGATATATTTGAAATTTTATGAGACCGTAGATGTGTGTCGTTTCGATGTACTAGTTCTTTTTAATGCTAAAACCTTTTTAGTTGTGCTATCGCAAGTTATTTCACGGAAATGTGGGCGAGTGAAAGATAAACGAGTGAGGTAATAATACATGTTTCAAAGAAAGATAAACGAGTGAGGTAAGAAATGTGTGCACCACTGCAATTCATGTTGTCTTTCAACAAAAGTGGGCTGTACATTTTACCACACTGAGTAGTACTACAAAAATAACTAACTAGGCACACATACATCAATACAATCTTTCGATGCAGTATTCATCTCTGACCCACGGTTAGCGATTCTACCGGTAGGCGGTAGCAACCATGGAGATTAAGGTAAGAGGCCCTACTCCGCTTGGCAATGGCAGCTTCCAGTGGCCACTATGCGCCGGAAGTGGCATCGCTAGCACAATCAATCAGGTGGAATGTGGGCGGGCGCCTACCTGCAGGAGGGCGTCGGGGAGGAGCTGCCCAGCGAGGCGGGGCCGAGCTTCGATTGGGAGGAGAGACAGGCTGGGCGGCCTGCCATGAGCTGCGGGCCACCGGGACCGGGGACGCCGGATCTGGGCGGCGGCGGGGAAGACGAGGATGAAGGGGAGCGAGGGCAGAGAGCGTGTGGGAGGGGCAGGCTGCGTGTAATTTCGGGCCAGCTTCCGAATGCAGTTTCGGGAAGACACGTGGTTAATCTGTGAGACTGTGACTGCCCGAGGAAAAAAATGATCAATTTGTGTCGTCTGTGACATCTTTTCACCTCACAAAATTCATGTTCATCTTACTTATTACTTTTCTTCTATAAATTTCATGTGCTCTTTACAAATACTACCTCCGTCCGGGTTTATTAGGCCCCTCTTATTTTGGGCTAAACTTTGACTTAAAATTTTAACTAATGAAATGTAAACTATATGTCACAAAAATTATATTGTTGGAAAGCTTTTCCAAATACAAATCGAACAGCATAATTTTGTGAGCATATACTTCATAGTTTAGTAGTCTATAGATGATCAAAGTCAGGCCCAAAATACAAAGAGGCTCAATAAACCCGAACGGAGGTAGTATACATGAATACTACACCTGAACTTGGATGGAGGGGCCCAATAAGGCACAACATCTTTTGAGCTTGGATGAAAAGTTCAGGTGTGCGGTTGCCTTTCTTCCACTGTTTTAAAATAAATATTCTCGGCTTTCATATTAAATCTGTAGGCCTTAGATCTCAGAATGGGGGGATACATGTTTATCCAAGCAAAATGTTTGATGTGTATGTACAATATTGTTAACTTAATTAGACTCACCAGTCCCTCTCATACTATTACACAAGTTAGTCAATTCCCATATCGAATTCATCTGAATTATTTATGTAGGATTCACTCATAGCTAAACATACATAAAGGGGCACACGTCAGTGGGGGTGGTTGCATAGCCTCATATGGCATTTATGTCTAGACTACGGTGAGTCGATCTCCTGCCATTGAACGGATTGTCGCTTCTCTCATCTAGGCTCCATCAATGGCTATTTCGGGGCACCCTTAATTGCATATGTTAATTGTTCGATAGTCAGATGGACTTGCATGACATTGAACTACTGTGGCCCTATAGCTTGAGCTTGCCGCCGTATTCCTCAGGTAGTTGGGAGTCATCAGTGGCGTCCCGAAGAGTGGCATCGAGGTCCCTATCAACGACAAACACAAACTTCTTTTTTGTCTTGTCATCGATGAAGGGGTAAACCATCTTCCATGCAGCCATGAACATGTAGGGCACATGGATCAGGAACACACGCCCCAATCGCTCAGGGTAATAGCTCTGCATGATGTCGAGCGCTGCCACATAGCCTCGGATGTCGCAGTTTGCATACCCCCACCCTCTCAAGTCTATCACTGCCGCAAACTTCTCCTGCCCCACCGGCAACCTATAACGACCAAGACAAACCCATCAATTAATAACTCGACTGATGAAAGGAGATTGCTATACGGACGGCAAAATCAGACGACTCATGAACGGCAGTGATAATCTGGCCGCACACATGCATGCCCACAGCGGTGCAACGGCCGTTGGATTTGTTGTCGTCCACACATCGTCCATGTTTTGTCGTTCATAGAGCAGTTTCGCTG
>NW_021171781.1:0-1153 GCF_002162155.2 Triticum dicoccoides
TCGACAAGAGAAATCCTGCAATGCTTGTGAGGTTGACCGAGTGTTAGTATGCGAGATTCGCTAAACTGTATACATGGTAATGATTTGGGTGCGGGATGGATTGATCACCATACCGACTTACTCTTATTATTCGCTTTGCTATATGGGATGGTAAATCTGAGTGACTTGCCTATAGTAGAGAGACGACGATATTAAACCTTGTTAAACCTTAGAATGGTATACGTAATTTTTCCCTTGTACACGACAGCTTTTGCCAACCGTAGGTTATACGGTGAGGATCAACCCAGATTCATTTCCTGCAGGAGAAACCATAAATTGTTGACCACCACGAGATATCGATAGTTGTTTAGCATTGGCGTCAGACCCGTCAGCTATGAAGACCCAGTTTCGGGATAACCTTACCAAGATGAAAGGACAAAGGAATTGAGGAAAAGGTTATGCCACTACCGGAAGAGCCCAGAGAAGAGATTATCTGAGAAGACTGACACTGTCAACGATAAGGATGGAGTATATGAGTTTTGATGGAACCGTAACAATTTTTCTAAGGGTGGTAGCACCCGAGACCTCGGAGATGATCGATGGACTTTGAGAAGACCCCAAACCCTAACCTATTCTTTCTAGCCTCTCCGAATCTCGAGGACGAGATTCATTTTAAGGGTGGTAGTTTGTAACATCCCAAAATTCTAAATTTTGGAATGTTATAAACAAATAGATAGATTTGATTAATTGCTTGATTGATTGACTGAAAGTGAGTGAATTCAAAACCTTTTGAAAGCTAAATGAGAGGGAATAAAAGGACTTTCCCAAACTTTCATATTGGTTTTCTGATCTTCGTGAATTCAAATTCTTTTCATCACAAAACCCCGGAGAGAAGATGACATGACTTCTTCCATTTATTTAAATGACAAGGGGTGTTGAGAATATTTGAATTTCATTTGGAAATATCCCAATTCTGAAACTTTATGCGACTCAATGATTTTCACGAGAGAAGATAAAATGACTTCTTCAAATTATATGAAATATGAGTTGGGAGTTTCAAAGAATTAAATTCAAAGCCCCTTTGAATTTATTTTCAATTTGGAATAGATCATCATGCATATTTTATTTTCTTGCATTTTGGTCGATCCTAGAAATTTCACGCAACTCAAGGACC
>NW_021171782.1:0-1684 GCF_002162155.2 Triticum dicoccoides
CATCCCCTTTGTTGAAAATGATGCATATGTAGTTAGTTCTGATGTAAGTCTTGCTGGGTGCATTTGTACTCACGTTTGCCTATTTTATGTTTTTGCAGAGAGACTTCAGTCTCACTAGTAGTTCCACGTGGACTTCGACGTTTAGCTTGTTACCTCAGCTACGATCTTGTGCCCTCGGCAGGATCTGATAGATAGTCAGGCTTCTCGGCCTTTTTCATTTATAGATGTCTTTACCCAGACATGATAGCTTCCGCTTGTGCTTTGACTTGTATGCTCTGATTGTTGGGTCATGAGACCCATGTTTGTAATATCTCGCTCCTCGGAGCCTATTGATTAAAATACTTGATTTGTAGAGTCATGTTGTGATGCCATGTTGTATTTGCACATATCGAGCATATTGTGTGTATGTTATTGAAATGCTTGGTATGTGTGGGATCTGACCATCTAGTTGTTTATCTTTAGTAGCCTCTCTTACCGGGAAATGTCTCCTAGTGTTTCCACTGAGCCATGGTAGCTTGCTACTGCTCCGAAACACTTAGGCTGGCCGGCATGTGTCCTTCTTCGTTCCTGTGTCTGTCCCTTCGGGGAAATGTCACGCGATGAATACCAGAGTCCTGTTAGCCCGCTACAGCCCGGTTCACCGGAGTCTTGCTAGCCCAGTGCTACAGCCTGGATTCACTCGCTGATGACCGACACGTTCGATGCTGGGTCATGGATGCCTGTCCCTGTAAGTCTGTGCCACTTTGGGTTTACGACTAGTCATGTCAGCCCGGGCTCCTTATCATATGGATGCTAGCGACACTATCATATACGTGAGCCAAAAGGCGCAAACGGTCCCGGGCAAAGGTAAGGCGACACCCGTGGGGATACCGTGCGTGAGGCTGCAAAGTGATATGAGGTGCTACAGGCTAGATCACTGTGACATCGAGTCGGGGTCCTGACAGCGTTGGTATCAGAGCTTGACTGCCTGTAGGATTACCAAGCCAAACTGGTCGAAGTTGAGTCTAGAAATTCTTTAGTTATATAAGGGAATTGATTGTGGGATGGAACGTAAGGCTCTTTTTACTCCTTATACCTCATGCCCTTCTGATCTGAGTTATCTTATCTTTCCTGCGGGGATTAAGAACTAGGCTATCTCTTCTTTCTATTAGGATCACGTGTTACTAATCCGTAGACTTATAAGATTGTTGGATTAAGTCTCAGTTGAGTTCCTACTACTTCCGTATGTTAATTGTTGATCTCGAGACCTTGATATTGTGCTTCTGAGTGGTTATGCCACCATTTTTTGTGAATGTCTCAAATCTTTTCTGAGCATTTACAGCCGTTATGCTGTCCGAGTCATCCCAGGTTTCTAAATAGTTTGAAGCATTTGCAAATCCTTTCTTCCCATTTCAATGTTCCCATGGGCCAGATTAACCACACTAATCAGTGAATTGAGGTACTCCGTTACCTTGACATATATGTTGGAGATATTATTATGACCCTAGGTGTCTTAGGGGATCATCTAGTAATTTAGCCATGATTTGTGTTCCCAGTGTGATGATTCTGGCCATCATTCTCGAAAGCATTCCGTGATGCTACTTAGTAATAGGTATTCTGTTCCTGGGTTCTTGAACCCAAGATTCACTCTACTTACTTCATGTTGATAGTAATTGCTAGTGCCTTTAGGATATTAGTAACCTTG
>NW_021171783.1:0-796 GCF_002162155.2 Triticum dicoccoides
GTGGAGGGTTAGGGTTTCGGGGGTGAGGGGGAGCGGATAAGGTGAGGGGGTGGGTGGCCGGCTGGGCCTGGGGGGGGTTTGGCCCAGTTGGGCCTGTGGTCAGCTGGGCCGAAGCCCGGGGGGGTTTCTCTTCTATTTTTTTTTTATCTTTTGTTTTTCTGTTTTATCTCTTTTCTTTTATTTATTTTATTTTCTGTTTTAACTCATTTTAAAATATTTACACATTTTATAAAAATGGGTTTGTTGCACCATAATTACATTTGTAATATTTAGTGCAAACCAAACATTTTTATTTTAATTTTTGAAAACTTTATTGTTATCATTAATTTAAATTTTGAATTTGAACGGTTTCGAATTATTGCGAGGATAGCAACAATAATCGGGATGACGTGCCATGATTAGCATGGGATTACTGTAGCAAGATCATCCGGGCGTTACAAATCTCCTCCACTACAAGAAATCTCGTCCCGAGATTTTAGGAGGTAGAAGGAAACAGTGCGGGGTATTCATCACGCAGGCGATCCTCGCGTTCCCAGGTGGCTTCGTCTTCAGAGTGATTCGACCACTGGACCTTGAGGAACTTGATCGCCTTCTGGCGTGTGCGGCGTTCAGCTTGGTCGAGAATGCGGACCGGATGCTCTTTATAGGAGAGGTCCTGTTGCAATTCGAGCACTTCATGATCCACAGCTCGGATTGGGTCCTTGAAGCAACGGCGGAGTTGTGACACATGGAACACATCGTGAACCTGAGAAAGGTTCGACGGAAGCTCCAGTTGATATGCCACCTTTCCACGCCT
>NW_021171784.1:0-1844 GCF_002162155.2 Triticum dicoccoides
ATTGTAGATTATATCCTATTCCAACTACTTGGGCTGCTTTGAAAACTGCTATGCGTACGCGTTGGGTTCCACCATATTATCAACGTGAATTGCTTCAAAAATTGCAGCGTTTAAGACAAGGGAAAAATTCTGTAGAAGAATATTATCAGGAATTACAAACTGGCATGATTAGATGTGGTATTGTTGAGGAGAATGAAGCTATGCTTGCACGTTTTCTGGGTGGATTAAATAGAGAGATTCAGACCATTCTAGACTATAAGGAGTATACTAATATCACTCGTTTATTCCATCTTGCTTGTAAAGCTGAACGTGAAGTGCAGGATCAACAAGCATTGGGGCGAACTAACTTTTCTGCAGGCCGACCTTCATCATGGACACCACGTGCATCTTCTACTTCAACTGCACCAGCACCTCCATCCGGTGCCACCTCCAGCCGTGATACAAGAAAACAGGTACAACCACCATTATCTTCCAAGAGCGCACCTGCGGGTCCTACACAGCGTTCTTCTTCTTCCATGGCATCAACAGGGCACACAAGTGATATTGTTTGTCGTCGTTGTAAGGGAGGAGGTCATTATGCGAGGGAATGCAAATCTCCGCGTGTGATGATTGCTACCGCGGATGGTGGATATGAGTCCGCTAGTGACTATGATGAGGAGACATTGGCTCTTATTACACGTGAAGAACATGGTGGAGATGATTCTGATCATGAGACGCAATACATGGCTCCTGAAGACGCTGACAGGTATGAATGTTTAGTTGCTCAACGTGTTTTGAGTGTGCAGGTCACACAAGCTGAGCAAAATCAGAGGCACAATTTGTTCCATACCAAGGGAGTTGTGAAGGAACGTTCTGTGCGCGTCATCATAGACGGAGGGAGCTGCAACAACTTGGCTAGCATGGAGATGGTGGAGAAGCTTTCTCTCACCACAAGACCACATCCACATCCTTACTACATCCAATGGTTCAACAACAGCGGCAAGGTTAAGGTAACACGTACTGTTCGTGTGCATTTTAGTATCTCTACATATGCTGATTATGTTGATTGTGATGTGGTACCTATGCAAGCATGTTCCTTATTACTTGGTAGACCATGGCAATTTGATAAAAATTCTGTACACCATGGTAGAAACAATCACTATACTCTTGTTCATAAGGATAAAAATATTACTTTGCTTCCTATGACTCCTGATTTCATTTTGAAAGATGATATTAATAGAGCTAATAAAGCATAAAAGGAGACGAATAAGAGTGAAAATCAGATTCTGGCAAAAGAATTTGAGCAACAAATGAAGCCTAATAATAAACCATCTAGTGTTGCTTCTGAAATTAAATTGAAAAGTGCATGTTTATTTGCCACCAAATCTGATATTGATGAGCTAGATTTCAGCAAATCTGTTTGCTATGCTTTTGTGTGCAAAGAGGCATTATTTTCATTCGAGGACGTGCCTTCCTCTTTGCCTCCTGCTGTCACTAACATTTTGCAGGAGTTCGCTGACGTCTTTCCACAAGACGTGCCACCGGGATTACCGCCTATTCGAGGGATTGAGCATCAGATTGACTTAATTCCCGGTGCGTCACTGCCAAACCGTGATGAGGACATGACTACCTTGGATATGACCAAAAATATTGCATATATGCATATTTGTCAGGTGATTTCTAGTGCAAACTATTCAATAATCTATTTATGTTATCCAGAACAAAAATACTTCACACACTTTTGTGTTTTGTCTAATTGCAGGTGTATGGGACATTTGTACAATCCACATATGAAGATAAGGAAGAAAGAGATGTTTATTTGCTGTCCTTATCTTCATATGTGGATTGTACAAATGTCCCATACA
>NW_021171785.1:0-1283 GCF_002162155.2 Triticum dicoccoides
AATATGTTAAAAACACAAATATTATATCAAAAAATTCAGGAAAAAAACTAATTCAATTCAAAATTCTAAAAATACAAATAATATATCAAAAAATTAAGAAAAATAAAACTAATTCAATTCAATATGTTAAAAATACAAATAATATATCAAAAAATTCAGAAAAATAGAACTAATTCTATTCAATATGTTAAAAATACAAATAATATATCAAAAAATTAAGAAAAATAAAACTAATTCAATTCAAAATGTTAAAAATACAAATAATATATCAAAAAATTCAGAAAAATAAAACTAATTCAATTCAAAATTCTAAAAATACAAATAATATATCAAAAAATTCAGAAAAATAAAACTAATTCAATTCAAAATTCTAAAAATACAAATAATATATCAGAAAATTAAGAAAAATAAAACTAATTCAATTCAAAATAATATACCAGAGGCCGGTCGTCGGCTATGGTGGTACGGCCGGACTCTGCAGAGCGTCATGGACTACATCACTCCAAATTTCATGTATCATTCGAAAATGGACACCAAACACATCACGGGTAATATAATTCACATGATCCATTCAACAAAGTTTGGTACAATAAATTATTACACATCATTTCTTCCCTTGTGTCCCTGCTTGCTTACGATTGTGCCGTATCCATGGAGCATCCTCATCATTTAACTTAATGCTTGGGTCGGTGTTCACTTTGAAGGGCGGAATTTCAGCAAACATATTATAATCTTCTGACATGTCTGTCTTGTCCTCCACTCCCACGATGTTTCTTTTCCCTGAAAGAACAATGTGGCGCTTTGGATCATCGCATGATGTACTGATCGTTTTCTTATCTTTCTGTTTCCTCGGTTTGCTACTCATGTCCTTCACATAGAAAACCTGAGCGACATCTTTTGCTAGGACGAATGGTTCGTCAAGGTAACCAAGATTGTTGAAATCCACCATTGTCATTCCGTATTGCTGGTCCACCTTTACCCCACCTCCTGTTAGCTTGAACCATTTGCACCGGAACAAAGGGACCTTAAAGGAGGGTCCATAGTCAAGTTCCCATATCTCCTCTATGTAACCATAATATGTGACCTTTTGCCCATTCTCGGTTGCTGCATCAAAGCGGACACCACTGTTTTGGTTGGTGCTCTTTTTATCTTGGGCGATCGTGTAAAATGTATTCCCATTTATCTCGTACCCTTGGAAAGTCGTTATAGTCGAAGATGGTGTCTTGGCCAACATGTACAGCTGATCTACAACATCATTGTCATTCATTAAATGTTTTCTCAAC
>NW_021171786.1:0-1987 GCF_002162155.2 Triticum dicoccoides
GGCGGGGTCGAGGCGGCGTCGGCGCGGCGTCCGGGCGGCGAGGAGAGGGCGAGGGAGGGAGAGGGCGAGGGCGAGGGCGAGGGCGAGGGCAGCGGCGGCGGCGGCGGTGGATCGAGAGGGAGAAAACTGGCGAGGGGGATCGGGCGAAGGGGGATCGGGCGAAGGGGGGATCGGGCGAAGGGGGGCCACAATACTAATGGCGCACCTCACCGTGGTGCGCCATTAGCATGTCCATACTAATGGCGCACCTCACCGTGGTGCGCCATTAGTATTTTTTTTATTTCAACTCGAGCCAAAAGGTTATGTAGTACCAGAACCTATCTATGTCAAGCCCACTCTACTAGCTCGACTGGTCAGTAGCCAGTTCTCACACTAGGAGGTCCTGGGTTCGACTCCCAGGCTCCACAAATTTTTTTTAGCATTTAAAAAGCTGTTTGATACTTATTTATGTTTAAATATGTTCAAACTTGTTTAAATAATAACAATAATATTTTTTTTATAAGACAGTAGCATTTAAAAAGCTGTTTGATACTAAATTTTTTTATAAGATGGTGCGCGGGGTGCGGGGGGTCGGCGGCGGCGGTTGAGTAGGGGAATCGAGGGTGCGGGGGGTCGGCGGCGGCGGCCGGTGGACTGGGGGGGGTGCTCGGCGGCGAGGGGGGCCGGATCTGGCGAGGTGGGATAGCGATCGAGATGGAGGGGGATCGAGATCGAGTGTCCATGAAATTTAAAAATATTCATGATAGTTCAAAAAGTACCCATGAAATACAATCGAGAAATGAAGGATACGATTTAAATACAATCGATCTTAGCTAGCTATCTGTTCACAATCTTCTTGCCCTTCTTTTTCGCAAATGGAGTTTTTCTGTGGAACGGACGTCCTTTAGGTAGGGTGGTCCTGCTTCTTCTTGTGGTGTATGCTGCTACTTCATCATCGTCGTCATGTTCGATCCTCGGGTCGCCGTACTTGTCGAAGTCTTGCTCATTGGCTACTCCATCCATTCCGATGATCTTCCTTTTGCCTCTCCTCACGACAACACGACTGGGCTTTGGCGGGTCGGTAATGAAGAAGCATTGGTCCACTTGGGAAGCCAGTACCCATGGCTCATTTTTCGTGGTGACGTTTGCGCCCGCGGTCTTGGATTTGGCTTCGGGTATAACCATGGTGGTGAAATACCGGTCTTCTTTTATGACGTTCTTGGCCCATATGACACGGAACATCGGGACCTTCTCTCCAGCGTAGCTCAGCTCCCAGATCTCCTCGATCCTTCCGTAGTATCTGTCCTTGTCGTTACCGGTGTAGGATTCCATCGTTACCCCGGAGTTCTGATAACCATCGCTCTTCATGTCCTTGGCCTCGGTGTAGAATGTGTAGCCGTTGATATCGTACGCCTCATAGGTCATCAGGTTGTGCTCGGCGCCCTGTGACAAGGCGAATATGAGTTGTTCTTCCGCGGAAGAATCCTCATGTAAAGGGTACGACAGAAGCTTATGCTTGAACCAACGCGTGAAACGTGAGTTGTGCTCTTTGAGTGTATCTCCGTCCGTCCTCTGTTGGCCTCGGTCATTGTACGTCTTTTTAATAAAGGTTTTGTGCTCTACCACCCAAGGATCGACCACGTCTATGTGTTGTAGCGCGACTAGGTTTGCTCTTTCAAAGTCGGCGAGTCGACCCTCGAAGTCGACATGCATTTCGCGGCGACCCTCACGGTGACCCCATCCAGCGAGCCTGCCGAGGTGCCTGTTGACGGGCAGACCAACGGGGTTCTCGATGCCTAGATAATTCGTGCAGTAGGAGATGCACTCTTTGGTCAGAAAGCCCCTGGCTATGCTTCCTTCTGGACGTGACATGTTGCGAACGTATCCTTTGATGACACCATTCATCCTTTCGAACGGCATCATGCTGTGCAGGAACGTCGGCCCGAGTTGGATGATATCCTCCACTATATGGACCAGCAGATGCACCATAACGTCGAAGAATGCGGGC
>NW_021171787.1:0-1982 GCF_002162155.2 Triticum dicoccoides
TATTCTCATGTCTAGAAGCTTACGTGTGCAGCCACAAGCCAATATGGGCTCTGGCTTAGTTGAGTAGTTAGTGTGACCCCTTCCGGGATGGGCTAGCAGATGTAGAATGATGTAGGTGTACCGGCCTATCCGTGGGTTAAGGGGGAACATTTTCGAAAAACTATGTCTCGATCTTCCGATCATGGAGGTGGTCGAGTCTTGTGGGGAAAAGTGCGCAACCTCTGCAGAGTGTCAACCTAATCGATTAGCCGTGTCCCCGGTTATGGACATCTTGAGCATCTAGTAGTGAAAATGCCGGGAGATCTCCTCACCTTTAATTAAACAGTTGGGATTTAAATGAAACTTGGGAACGGATGGAGTTGGGTTTGCCAACTCATCCTATGCAAATGTGTAGTAGTAGAATAACATCTTTTCTAATAGGGAAAAACTAGCTTTATGCAAAAAACTAAACTTAAAGCTTTCCACAGCCAAATTGCATGTACAAATAGGTTCATTATTCTTATAATGTGACTTGCCAGTACATTCAATGTACTGACCTACACGGCTGCAACGTCTTATGTTGCAGGAATTTCTACGACGGGTAAGAGTTACGTTGTAGGGTTACGGTCTACACTCAACTTGCTGTTGGTGTTGGTGGGACTCCACACCCTTCGATTGTTTCCGCTGAGACTTATGAGGTATATATCAATTTTACGTTATTTATACATGTGATTGCACTTTGATATATGCATTGAAGTACTGTGTGTGCCAGCATACCGATCCAGGGATGGCATAGATACACAGAGGTTTGACCATTTGAGTTCGGGTCACTACATATGGCCCCAGGGTCTATTCTCACACTAGTAGAAAAAGGGTCAAACGTGAAGCACATTAGTGCCGGTTTGCATTAGAGCCGGCACTAATGTGTATATTAGTGCCGGTTCGTGGCGGCGATCAATAGTATCGGTTCGTGGCAAACCTGTAGTACCGGTTCGTACCACGAACCGGTACTAAAGAGGCAGTGTCAGCCTGCGGTCAGGCTATGGCCCCACCATCACCATTTAGTGCCGGTTCGAACCACGAACCGGTACTAATGACGTTGTGGCAGGCTGTTTTTAGTCCCACCTCGCTCTCCTAACAAGCCTTTTACCACCTTAAATATGTTACTTCTCAAACTATCACAAGCAGTTGGTCTTCATTAAACTCTATGTGTAGGATCTGTGGCTGCAATAGGAGTCTTCGCCGGTTCTTAAATCGGTGGAAGATTCCTATTGACGATGTAGATTCTATACAAAAAGATCATTGATGATCAATGTATTTTTTATATGTACTAGATTCCTATTGACGATGTAGATTCTATACAAAAAGATCATTGATGCTCAATGTATTTTTTATATGTACTTCTCTGTAGCAGTAGCGCGTTTTGGCTGAAAGGCGGTACTGACCAATGTATTTTTTCTCCGTTCAGATGCACAATTTAAATATGTCAATTTGGACATGTTATTTTTAAAACTATCACAAGCAGGAAGAGGAAGAGGAAGAAGAAGAAGAAGAGGAAGAGGAAGAAGAAGAAGAGGAAGAAGAAGAAGAAGAGGAAGCAGAAGAAGAAGAAGAAGAAGAAGAAGAAGAAGAAGAAGAAGAAGAAGAAGAAGAAGAAGAAGAAGAAGAAGCGTTCAGTATGCACCATTCAAAGCGACGCCATCAACTTTCAACCATTTCTGCCTTCATTTGCTATTTTTCATGCATTCAATGATTTTCATGCATTCCTATTGACGATGTAGATTCTATACAAAAAGATCATTGATGCTCAATGTATTTTTTATATGTACTTCTCTGTAGCAGTAGCGCGTTTTGGCTGAAAGGCGGTACTGACCAATGTATTTTTTCTCTGTTCAGATGCACAATTTAAATATGTCAATTTGGACATGTTATTTTTAAAACTATCACAAGCAGGAAGAGGAAGAGGAAGAAGAAGAAGAAGAGGAAGAGGAAGAAGAAGAAGA
>NW_021171788.1:0-882 GCF_002162155.2 Triticum dicoccoides
GGTGACTATAAAGGTGCATTATAGGTATCTCCGAAAGTATCTGTTGGGTTGACACGGATCGAGACTGGGATTTGTCACTCCGTATGACGGAGAGGTATCTCTGGGCCCACTCGGTAATGCATCATCATAATGAGCTCAATGTGACCAAGGTGTTGGACACGGGATCATGCATTACGGTACGAGTAAAGTGACTTGCCGGTAACGAGACTGAACAAGGTATTGGGATACCGACGATCGAGTCTCGGGCAAGTAACGTACCGATTGACAAAGGGAATTGAATACAGGGTTTGATCGAATCCTCGACATCGTGGTTCATCCGATGACAACATCGAGGAGCATGTGGGAGCCATCATGGGTATCCAGATCCCGCTGTTGGTTATTGACTGAGAGCGTCTCGGTCATGTCTGCATGTCTCCCGAACCCGTAGGGTCTACACACTTAAGGTTCGGTGACGCTAGGGTTATTAGGAAGACTAGTATGTGACTACCTAATGTTGTTCGGAGTCCCGGATGGGATCCTGGACGTCACGAGGAGATCCGGAAGGGTCCGGAGGTAAAGATTTATATATGGGAAGTTGTCAAACGGACACCGGGAAGTTTCGGGGTCATACCGGTATTGTACCGGGGCCACCGGAAGGGTTCCGGGGGTCCACCGGGAGGGGCCACCCCTCCCGGGGGGCCACATGGGCTGTGTGGGGCAGGGAGCCAGCCCCTGGTGGGCTGGCCGCACCCCCTCCCTTGGGCCCATGCGCCTAGGGTTGAGGGGGGAACCCTAGAGGGGGCGCCCCCTTGGCTTGGGGGGCAAGCCACCCTCTCCCCTCTCCCCTAGGCCGCCGCACCCCCCCCCTAGATGGGTTCTAGGGGGCCGGCCCCCTTCTCCCTT
>NW_021171789.1:0-1167 GCF_002162155.2 Triticum dicoccoides
GGCTGACATGACTAGTCGTAAACCAAAAGTGGCACAGACTTACAGGGACAGGCATCCATGACCCAGCTTCGAACGTGTCGGTCATCAGCAAGTGGGTCCGGGCTGTAGCACTGGGCTAGCAGGACTCCGGTAAACCGGGCTGTAGCGGGCTAACAGGACTCCGGTACTCAATGCGTGACATTTCCCCGAAGGGACAGACACAGGAACGAAGAAGGACACATGCCGGCCAGCCTAAGTGTTCCAGAGCAGTAGCAAGCTACCATGGCTCAGCGGTAACACTAGGAGACATTTCCCGGTAAGAGAGGCTACTAAAGATAAACAACTAGATAGTCAGATCCCACACATACCAAGCATTTCAATCATACACACAATATGCTCGATATGTGCAAATACAACGAAGCATCACAACATGACTCTACGACACAAGTACTTTATTTAAGGCTCAGGGAGCCATACATAACATACACACAGGAACGAGTCTCACGACCCAGCATTCAAGTCATACAGTCATACAAACCAATAGCGGAAGTAACTTGTCTGAGTACAGACAACTAGTAAAATAAAAGAGGCTTGGAAAGCCTAACTATACTACGTGGTCCTTCATAAGCTCAGGATCACCACCTGGGCCTTTAGCCTACTCGTTGATGTCAACGTCTACATAGAACCCATCAGAAGGGGTTGCAGCGTCTTCTGTAAAAATGTAAATTATAGCAACATGAGTACAAAGGTACTCAGCAAGACTTACATCAGATCCTACATACATGCATATTATCAAGAAAGGTTGGTGGAGTTATTGCAGCAAGCCAGCTTTGACTCTTGGCTAGACTATCCTACGATACTTCAACTTGAAATGGTTTTGCGCACACGAGTCCACTACTCACCACTTCAATACACTACCGAGGAACCACCTCCGTCTTCCTACGGAAGAGCCATCCTCGGCACTCACACTTATCTTGAGGCTTTTAGTAGTTTCCATTTACTTGTCTATGAACTGTATAGGCAACCAAGTAGTCCTTTACCGCGGACGCGGCTATTCGAATAGATCATGATAACCCTGCAGGGGTGTACTTCTTCATACATGTTTCCACCACTTAGCGTCTGCACACGACATGTGCTCGGCAGACTTCAAGCGAAAGCCGACGTGGGTGTAGACCACGACCTACCTAA
>NW_021171790.1:0-4080 GCF_002162155.2 Triticum dicoccoides
GGGCGTGGCGACGCGCGGGATCGTCCAGAGCGACGAGGGGGGCGCCAGGCAAGCAGGGAGGCTGGTGGCGTGGCGCGGTGGCGCACGCGCGCGCCGGGCACGCTCCCCTCCCTCTGTCGAGGACGAAGACGACAGAGGAGGAGGCGGGCTGGGCCGCCTGCTGGCTGGGCCGGCCTGCTGCTGCTGGGCCAGAGGCGCCAGGCAGAAGCCCAGGTAAGGTTTTCCTGTTTTACTTCTTTTTCTATTTCTTTCTCACATTTGTTTTGATTTAATAAAATACTAAATCAACTTATTACCTTATGCCAATTTTTGCAGGAGCTAGATATATTATTCCAGAGCTCCTTTATAAATGGCATAATTTTTGGACCATATTTCATATATATAACAATATATATCCAAAGCAAATAATTATCGAATTAATCCAAATGGCCAAAATTAAATATCCATGAGCTCCTAAAAATATTGGTTTGATTTTTATCTCTGTCCAATATTTTCAGAGGGCAACATGAGCATTTTCTTGGACCCTTTTGGAGAATTTTTTATTTGGGTCATTTTCAAAAATGATTCTGAGGGTTCCACCAATCCTCATTTCAAATTTAAATGAAATTTAAATATGATGCACAAATGGCTAGCTAGTCTAAGTCATACCAGACTAGGGATCTGACACAACCATACTCAAATCTCATCGAGCTTGTGCACCAAGCCACCAAAGCGGAACGCCAAGTGCAAGATGATTTCAAGTATGCCATGTTCTCGTCCAAGACCTACGGCTCCTCTTATCAAGCTCCCGCGACTTCGGCAACTCCTACCTCAACTAGAGCATCACCAAGTACCGACGACAAGTCAAGTTACAAGAAGACTTTGACAAGTGCAAGTTGTCCTCCTAGTACAAGCAACTTCAAGCCGAAAGCTTCATCAACATCTACTCCAACCGATGAGACCATCAAGACAAGTTCCGTCAAATGTTTCACATGCGGAGGCCGAGGCCAGAAGTCCTTCGAGTGCACAAACAAGCGCACCATGATCCTCAATGACGACGGAACCTACGACTCCATGAGTGAAGGAGAAATGGAAGCCCTTGAGCAAGTGGCCATGCACCGACAAGTGAACAACGAAGACGAAGATGATCAAGTCTTTTGTGATGAAGATTCAAGTCCCGCTCTTGTTGTCTCCAAGGTCTTAACTCTTCAACATCAACAAGACGAAGATCAAAGATGCCATATCTTCCACACAAAGGCCGGCATCAACGGACGGTCCGTCAAGGTCATCATCGATGGAGGTAGTTGCCACAACTTAGCAAGTGAAGACCTCTGCTCCAAACTCCAATTGGTCAAGACGAAGCACCCTCGCCCCTACAAGGTTCAATGGCTAAGTGACACCGGCACCATACAAGTCGAGCATCAAGTACAAGTCTCTTTCAAGATCGGCGCCTATGAAGACACTTTGGAGTGTGATGTCCTTTCGATGACCATTTGCCACCTTCTTCTTGGGCGGCTTATGTAGGGTAGAGACCCTAATCGCCCGATCTTTCATGAAAGGAGCGGATCCCGGGAAAAACACGAAGAACACAAGGATGAACGGACGGGAAACACAAGAGGAAATCACTAAACCGACACGAATAAGTCACACATGGGCTAGATCCTCGAGTACATAGAACGATACACGAATCCACAGACAACTACGGACGATACACGGTAACCGGTTCTTCTCCGTGAGGAGGACTTGAATCCGCAAGGGGATCTTCCCTTAGAAAGGGGCCTTGAACCCAAAGGGATCTTCTCCGAACAGGCCGCGGTCTCTCACGAGGAGTAGATCCGATGAGGAAGAGCGAAGCTCTATCTCTGAGTATGAGCTAAACCAACGCTAACCCTAGCTAGGATGAATGGGGGTCTATTTATAGTCTAAGTGCAAATGGGGGCGAAGTGAAGGGGTACATGGGCCTCGGGCCCGAACTCTGTGCGCAGACAGGTATCGGACGTCCGCTGGGGACCGGTCGTCCGGTGTCTCAGGAGCTGCCGGACGTCCGGTGTCCTCCGGTCGTCCGCTGGTTCCGCTCTGTGATGGGGGTGCCGGACGTCCGGAGGCTCCGGACTTACGCTGACTTCGGCTCGGGTGCGGTCGCGCCGGTCATCCGGTCGGGGCCGGACGTCCGCTCATTGGCCTCGGGTGCAGGGGCACCGGTCGTCCGGTCCGGACCGGATGTCTGCTGGCTGGGGCTCGGCTGACGCTTCAGGTGCCGGACGTCCGGTCCCGGCCGGTCGTCTGGTGGCTGGGACTTTTCCTATAGCCCTTCTTCTTCTCCGTCTTCTCGTCCATCTTCTTCTTCTTCTTGTCCTTGCTCCTTAGCTTCTCCATTGTACCTGAGTATGCACAAGGTATCCATATGAGGTAGTAGCCATGCTTCATGTGCATCAAAGTGGAATTGTGAGAGGAGAGATGTCACCTCAGTTTCAAGGGCTCTTGCACGTGATCAAGTCATGGGTCCGGTAGGCACTTGATGAGACGATGGTAGGTCCATGGGGATGACCTTGGGATGCTCCGCATCATCGGAAATGGCAATTTGACCGAGGTGTCATTCACAATGGGCGTACCAATCACTATAGCTTCAAAATGAAAGGGAGAGAGTTTGTACTACGTCCCATGTCTCCAAGCCAAGTGCTCGCCGACAAGCAAAACACCCATCGTGCAGAGAATAGTGAGAGAGTGAGCCACCAAAAAGAGAGTGAGCGCCACAAGCCCAAATTGAGTGCCTCCACGATGAGCGACAAGAAAAACTTAGTCCTATTTGCCACCAAATGTGAGATGAGAGAAGTGTGTGAGAACCCATCAAGTGTCCTACACTATGTACTATTGTGCAAGGATGAGGCACCAAAAACTAACACCTCTCACAATCTACCTTTGGTGTTATCTTCTCTATTGCAAGAATTTCAAGATGTTTTCCCCAATGAGCTACCTCCGGGACTACCTCCACTACGAGGCATTGAGCAACGCATCGACCTCATCCCCGGAGCACCGCTTCCGAACGAAGCTCCCTACCGCGTCAACCCCGAAGAAACCAAAGGAATTCAAAGGGAAATATTACGTCTTCATGGAATGCCAAGGACAATTGCCTCGGACCGCGACGTCAAGTTCTTGAGTTACTTTTGGAAGACCTTATGCGCCAAGCTCGGAATGAAGTTACTATTCTCCATGGTGTACCACCCTCAAACCGACGGCCAAACGGAGGTGACGAACCATACACTCTCCACTCTACTATGAGTCTTGATCAAGAGGCACATCAAGGAGTGGGAGGAGTGTCTACCAATAGCCGAGTTCGCCTACAACCATGCAAGACATTCAACTACCAGCAAGTCCCCTTTCGAGGTCGTCTATGGATTCAACCCATTGTCCCCATTGGACATTCTTCCTCTACCACTACAAGAGCGCATCAACATGGACGCGAGCGACCAAGTGAACCACCTCAAGAAGATGCATGAAGATACATGGCACACCATAGAGCGCCAAGTACAACGACTCGCGACCAAGCGCAACTCCAACAAGTCCCCAATGGTGTTCCAACCGGGTGACCTAGTTTGGGTACATCTCTGCAAGGATCGCTTCCCAAGGAGCGAAAGTCCAAGCTACTTCCAAGAGTCGATGGCCCATTCAAGGTACCCGCACGCTACAACGACAATGCCTACAAGGTCGACATACCACGAGACAAGTACAATGTGAGCGACACATTCAACGTCAAAGACTTGGCCAAATACCATGGTGATGAAGATCACGATCCATGGACGGATCTCTCCCAAGGGGGGGAGATGATGCGGAGCATCCTTCCATCATCCCCATGGACTCTATACCGACACATCAAGCCCCACGTGGACCTATGACAAGAGCGAGAACACGTGCTTTGGAAACCGAGGTGAACTCCTTCCTACTTAGCTTGCATATGGATACGAATGGAACATTGTTGTACCTCACCAAGATATGCTATGTCTCACTAGGTACGAAGAGGAACACCACCAAGAGGCTCAGGAGCACCCCCAAGGATAAGAGGAACCACCCCAAGGCCACGCGGACCAAGATGGAGTGCAACAC
>NW_021171791.1:0-2355 GCF_002162155.2 Triticum dicoccoides
CAACCCCGAAACCGAACCCTAGCTAGCTCGCCGGATGCGCGGACAGGAAGGCGTCGGCGATCTCATGATGAGTTCCAGTCGCATGCACGGCGCGTAGTATTCCCGATTTACTTTTAAATGTTGCTTAGCTTCTGATCGGTGACTGATTCGTATTATGCGATTGGATTGTGTGCCTTCTCGTTCGGCGAGTCAGATTTTTTCCCTCGATGTTTCTCTGTGGGATACATCTCTTGCTTCCTTGTTCCTGTCCCGAATTTGGCAGGAACCAACCTGTGGATGTAACACCATGCAGCACAAACTATAATTAGCCTCTCATCTCCTACTACATATAAGGCTAGCTTTGTACTAATTCAATAACCATCGTCATATGCTTTGAACTAACTATATTAGAGCATCTCCAACAGGCGCGGCAAAACGGGCGCCCGCGCGGTAAAATCAGTTTTTCGCGCGCGCCGGTTGGTTCCACGCGCTCCAGCGGTGGCGGGAAGTTACCGCGCGCGGGAAGCGTTTGCGCGCGCGGTAGAAAGCGGCACGCGGCGCGCTAGATTTGACGCGCCGCTTCGCACACGCCTATAAAGTCCCGCGCTTCGCCACGCGCCCTTCTCCTCGCAATCTCGCCGCTCCGCACCCCACCGCTTCGCCACTTCGCCGCGTCGCCGCTTTCTACGCCACCACCGCGCCACCATGCCGCCGCGCCGCCGGGGTGCTTCGGGCTTTCGCGGCGTCCGTGAGCGCCCCAACGGCTGGTACTCCGCCGAGATACGGGCCGGCGACGTCCGGCTCGGCCTCGGGACGTTCCGGAGCGCGTGCGAGGCGGCCCGCGCGTACGACGCGGCGGCGTGGCGCTTGGAGAGGCCCCGGTCCCAGATGAATTTCCGGGACGTCTTCACGCGCGAGGAGGCGCAGCGCCTCGCCCCTCCGCCGTGTCTCATCACGGACATGGACCGTGCCGACCACGCTCGACGGCAGCGCCGTCTCCTCGTCGCCGAGGAGGACGAGCGAGCCATGGCGGAGTGGCGCCGTCGCCACCCAGAGGACGTCGACGCCGAGCGTGCCTACTGGGCGGAGAGGACGGCAAGGCGCCGCTCGGAGCGGGCGGACCGGCGTCGGCGGAAGGCAGTGGCGAACGAGCAGCGCGACATCGTCTCCGCATATGGGAGGTCGTTCTTCACCTCGGACGATGAACGTTGGGACGACGTATGGCTGTCAACCTCGGACGACACCGACGAGGATGACGATGGTGATGTTAGCGACTTAGAGTAGTTTTCTATCTATGTATGCCGTAGTAGTTTTTATCTATCTATCTATGTATGTCGAACTATCTATCATCTATGCCGTAGTAGTTGCACCGATGTAAAATATCTATGTATCGCTTTTTTTATCTATGCAATTTTAATTAAAAAAATATTGTAGAATGAGCGTGGGTGCTGCATTTTACCGCGCCTGCTGGAGCTGCGCGCGCGCGCGGCTTTTCAGCGCGGATGCTGGAGCAAACGCTGCACGCCGCGCCAAACCAGGCGATGGGCGTGCGCCAAATCCGTTTTTACCGCGCGGCGCGTTGGGCGCCTGTTGGAGATGCTCTTACGTAGCAATCTTTTCAAGCGTGTGAGCTGATTGGCTTTACAGCCTTGCTTTTTGCTGGCTACTAATCACCTAGTATTTTGCATTTATTTCGTCCTGCTCTAGGATTTGGAAAGACGCCGACATCTATAAGATGCGGTGATGATCTCACTAAGAGTACAAATGAGGAGCTAATAGCCAGCAAGGCTGACTCGAAGCCGAACTCAAATGAGAACCTAACGACTTGCAATGGTGTTGGAAAGTTGATCGAGTCATTGCCTCCAGGTCAGCTGGTCACTATTTTCTTTACGCTTTTGCACACATTTTTAACAACTCAGGTGGAGCACTTACAATTGTGGTTTTGTGTGGTATCTTTATTTAAGTAGGTTCAGGTGCTACTGATACTGCCGGACCTGGCAGCTGTGGTGGTTCTGCTCGAGATGTCTCCGACTGTTCCGGTGAAGCTCCATCCAAAACGGCCCGTGGCGTCGTCTGGATTTACTTGTTTGATGGTGATCTTGCTTTTTTACGCTTCTGAACTCCCTAAATTAATACACATCTGCACTAGCAGTTAACTTTTGATCTTTTGTAGGAGACGCCATTCTGTTTTTATGCTCCGGCATTCCTATAGAACACAATCCGTCTTGCACAAAAGTGTTGACCTCAACAAATTTGGCTGCAGCTATGAGGGACAAAACAAAATCCAGCTCTGCCATGAAGGTTGGTAATTAACTATTTCCCCCATTTAATTTGCTTGTTCTGTTGTTCATTTTAAGTTATTATAATTGTGGCAAT
>NW_021171792.1:0-438 GCF_002162155.2 Triticum dicoccoides
AAACGTTCTCGGAATGGACCGAGCCTTGTCAAGTGGCCTTGGTACACCACCGGTAGACCACCTGTCAAGTTTCGTGCCATTTGGAGGTCGTTTGATACTCCAACGGTTAACCGCATAACCGCAAAGGCCTCTTTTGGGTTGCTGCCCAACACCCCTCCTAAACAGCCCAATAACCCATCTAAGTCACTTCAATGCTCTCTGTCGTCGGATCATGATCGTGTGGGCGAAAACTACACCTCATTTGGACACTCCTAGCTCCCTCTACCTACAAATATGTGCCCATCCCCGAAATTTTCGGGCAAACCCTAGTCTTCCCCTTCCTCCGTGCACCGGACACGTCCGGACCACGCCGGACGCGTCCGCCCGCCGCCGCCGACGAACCATGCGCCGCCACGTGGCGCCGCAGCCGCCCCCACGCCGCCGGCCCACCTGGCCCGC
>NW_021171793.1:0-2260 GCF_002162155.2 Triticum dicoccoides
CGAGCACTTCCCAACTGGCACCCTTAAAGCTATTGTCCTAAAAGTTCTTCCCAATGACCCCAGACTGGTGCAAGAATCGCCACAAGTCATGGAACAACGCAAGAAATCAGTGAGGCACCTGTTGTAGGAGGCATTTAAGCCACATCATCCTACCGCCGGGATTGTCCTTTACTTTTGTTACGACTTAGCTGTCCCTATAGATGATAAAGATATCAAAGGTGGTGCAATGCTACCACGGTCGAACTCGAAGGACTTCACTATTGAAGCTAGTGGAGGGAGATCAAGCCCCTTTGTCGAAATGAGGAAGAGGAAGGCGTCTGATGGGATCCATATCAGAGATCCTATAGACCCTACTCCTCTCCGTCAGGTACCTCCGCAGAGCTCTACCAAGGCAACAGAGCCTCCTCCTCCATCGAAGAGGAGAAAGAGTGGTTTTAATCCTCCAAGAGCATCTGAGTAAGCATCTTACCCTTTTTTTCTTTTTCTTTATGTCAATCTTCCAGCATACTAACTAATAAGTGATTTACCTTTGCAGTAAGGAGACAAGCATACTCCAAAACGATGGAAGGTCCACCGAACAGGGTGAGAGCACGACAGCTGGAGAGCCGACCCATACTGCTGAAGAGCAAAGGCCTTCCATTCATCCACAGACCGATGCCGAGGCTTCTTCCGCCATTAAGGATTTATCTCCAAGTCACCCACATCATCCAGTGGTGGGCCACTATGACCGTGAACCGTCTATTGCTTAAGAAGCATCCACCCTGCTTCAAAGGAGCGAGGCGGTGTACCACGGCCACGGGCCAAGTTGCGCACCAGCCGATAGAGGGGACGGCAGCTCGAGGAGGGCTGCAACAGAGAGTGATGTGAATAAGCTGCTTGGTTAAGTACCCGCGTGGGTGCCAGAGGGTGAGGAACACCAGTGCCCTCCACACTTTGGTTTTACCAAAGGCTATCCCATCGATGAGACAAAGGCTATCGGCAGCGTTGATGACACGGAGGAGGAGACCGAGTGGGTCGAATCTACTCCCGTAGTAGACACTTTACTGAAGCGTCTCCCTCGGATGATCAAAGATCTGCAGGAATTCCATCACGATGCCACACAGATCTTGCGGCCGAATATGGAGGTAAGTTCGACTTACCTTTATGTCCTAAACCCTAAACGCTAAACCCCTAACAGCCTCTGCCTGAGCTAATGCTTTGGGGGAGGTTCAAGTTTATTTAATTTATTATTATTAAACACTGGGAGCTAGCATGGTCAGCGCACCTAGTTGGTGTAGCCCTTGTACTTACTCTGGCAGAGGTTCTTTGATGTTTAAATCTGGAACTAGCCACCTTTTTCTTTAATTTTTGCAGACATGGGGGAAACGCAGCTGTGTGAAGTCGCAATACATTAAGGACACCGGGGACGTGGTTACGAGCCATGTAGATCCTGCGAAGCGGATAAGGGAGCTGCCATGCAATAAGGATGAAGCCGAAGAGCGGGCACAAGGTAAGCCTTGTTATGCATCAATAATTTGTTTTGCGTCCTCGTCATTTTCCATAATGCTTTTTCATTCTTCTGTAGCTGCCGAACCTGAGATTGCGTGCCTCAATGGTGACTACGAGCGAGCCATGTACCTCACTCAGGCGGAGTATGAAGAAGAGCGTGTGCAGCTTGCGGCAGAGGTGGAGTCTCTCCGTGCCATTGTCGCAGAGTCAGGCGTCTTTCGTTCCGCCAACGAGGAACTGCGGGCCCGTGTCTTGCAGCTGGAGGAGGACGCGAGGAATAACACTCTTGCCCTCGACGCTCAGGAGAAAATGAAGGAAAAACTCAGGACAACAGAGGTCCTTCTAACACAAGCCAGAGAAGCTGCTGACTGTAAGTCTTTCATCTATTCGGACATAGTAATTTTTTATCCTTTTGATGGTCCTATACATACGTGTCTTTCCTGATTTGCTATCCATAATGATTTGCAGCCAACAACAAGATGGCTAACAAGTATGAGCATGGTTGGTCTCGTGTATCTGCCGCCTCTACCCTTGTTGCGGATGCCATTCTAGGCGACACCCGTATCTCTGGAGACAAGGAGCTGGATCGTCTGAACAAGGCTCATGTGGAGGCAGAGGCTTTGATGGCCACGGCAAGAGCAACCTGCACTGCTCTGTTCCCGGACACAGATATTGGAAGGAATGCAGCTTCTGTCGCCAACGTCATGATTGACGGGCCGTCAGAGTTCCACAAGTGGAAGGTCTCTGCCTCTCGTGAAGGAGCTCGCATGGC
>NW_021171794.1:0-1137 GCF_002162155.2 Triticum dicoccoides
CTTTTTCACATAAGCATCGCAGCCCCAAACTTTAAGAAACGACAACTTTGGTTTCTTGCCAAACCACAGTTCATAAGGCGTCGTCTCAACGGATTTTGATGGTGCCCTATTTAACGTGAATGCGGCCGTCTCTAAAGCATATCCCCAAAATGATAGCGGTAAATCAGTAAGAGACATCATAGATCGCACCATATCTAGTAAAGTGCGATTACGACGTTCGGACACACCATTACGCTGTGGTGTTCCGGGTGGCGTGAGTTGCGAAACTATTCCACAGTTTTTCAAATGTACACCAAACTCGTAACTCAAATATTCTCCTCCACGATCAGATCGTAGAAACTTTATTTTCTTGTTACGATGATTTTCAACTTCACTCTGAAATTCTTTGAACTTTTCAAATGTTTCAGACTTATGTTTCATTAAGTAGATATACCCATATCTGCTTAAATCATCTGTGAAGGTGAGAAAATAACGATATCCGCCACGAGCCTCAATATTCATCGGGCCACATACATCGGTATGTATGATTTCTAACAAATCTGTTGCTCTCTCCATAGTACCGGAGAACGGTGTTTTAGTCATCTTGCCCATGAGGCACGGTTCGCAAGTACCAAGTGATTCATAATCAAGTGGTTCCAAAAGTCCATCAGCATGGAGTTTCTTGATGCGCTTTATACCGATATGACCTAAACGACAGTGCCACAAATAAGTTGCACTTTCATTATCAACTCTGCATCTTTTGGCTTCAACATTATGAATATGTGTATTACTACTATCGAGATTCAATAAGAATAGACCACTCTTCAAGGGTGCATGACCATAAAAGATATTACTCATATAAATAGAACAACCATTATTCTCTGATTTAAATGAATAACCGTCTCGCATTAAACAAGATCCAGATATAATGTTCATGCTCAACGCTGGCACCAAATAACAATTACTTAGGTCTAATATTAATCCCGAAGGTAGATGTAGAGGTAGCGTGCCGACTACGATCACATCGACTTTGGAACCGTTTCCCACGCGCATCGTCACCTCGTCCTTTGCCAGTGCCCGCTTATTCCGTAGTCCCTGTTTCGAGTTGCAAATATTAGCAACAGAACCAGTATCAAATACCCAGGTGCTACTGCGAGC
>NW_021171795.1:0-797 GCF_002162155.2 Triticum dicoccoides
AATATGTGAGTGTTGATGACCGACATGTAAACGCACCCCGGGGTTCGTCAATCGTGGAAATGACTCCGGGACCCCAAAACAGAGTAATAGTCCAAGAAACGGGCCAGAATCGCCCAAAACTGTGATTGTTGATGACCGACACGTAAGCACACCTTGGGGTTCAACAACTATGGAAATCGCTTCGGGACCCCAAAACGGTGAATAATAGTCCACGAAACGGGTCAGAATTGGACAAAACTATGAGTGTTGACGAGAGACACATAAACGCACCCCAGGGTTCATCAATCATGGAAATCGCTCTGGGTCCCCAAAACGCTGAGTAATAGTTCACGAAACCGCGAGTAATAGTCCATGAAACGAGAATCGCTTTGGGACCCCAAAACGGTGAGTAATAGTCCATGAAATAGGCCAGAAACGGCTCAAACCGCGAGTGTTGATGATCGACACGTAACCGCACCATGGAGTTCGCTAACCATGGAAATCACTCCGGGACCCCGAAACAGTGAGTAATAGTGCATGAAGCGGGCCAGAATCGGCCAAAACCACGAGTATTGACGACAGGCATGTAAACGCACCCGAGGTTCAACAACCATGGAAATAAATCCGGGACACCAAAACAGTGAGCAATAGTCCATGAAACGGGCCAGAATCGACCAAAACTGCGAGTGTTGATGACCAACACGTAAGCCCACCTTGGAGTTTGACAACCACGGAAATCGTTTCGGGACCCGAAAACGATGAGTAATAGTCCACGAAATGGGTCAGATTTGGCCAAAGCTGTGAGTGTTGACGACGGA
>NW_021171796.1:0-1132 GCF_002162155.2 Triticum dicoccoides
GAGGCAAGCATTCCTCCCACATTTTCTTATTATTCTTCAAAACAGCCCTAAGCATAGTAGACAACGTTCTATTGACTACTTCAGTTTGTCCATCAGTTTGGGGGTGACAAGTAGTACTAAAAAGCAGTTTAGTCCCCAACTTAGCCCATAAACATCTCCAAAAGTGGCTAAGAAATTTAGTATCACGATCTGAAACAATAGTATTTGGCACACCATGCAAGCGAATAATTTCACGAAAGAACAAATCAGCAACATTAACAGCATCATCGCTTTTATGACATGGTATAAAGTGTGCCATTTTCGAGAATCTATCCACGACAACAAATATGCTATCCCTCCCCTTCTTTGTTTGAGGTAAACCTAAAACAAAGTCCATAGATATATCCTCCCAAGGAACACTAGGTACAGGCAAAGGCATATATAAACCATGAGGATTGAGGCGTGACTTAGCTTTTTGACATGTAGTGCAGCGAGCAACAAAACGCTCAACATCCCGTCTCATCTTTGGCCAAAAGAAATGTGTAGCAAGTACGTCCTCCGTCTTCTTCACGCCAAAGTGTCCCATTAATCCTCCTCCATGCGCCTCCTGCAACAACAAAAGACGAACGGAGCTAGCTGGAATGCATAGCTTGTTAGCACGAAACACAAATCCATCGTTAACAACAAACTTGTTCCACATTCTTCCTTCTTTACAAGTATGCATTACATCTTTAAAATCAGCATCATGCACATATTGATCTTTGATGGTCTCCAAACCAAATATTTTGAAGTCAAGTTGTGAAAGCATAGTATAGCGACGAGACAAAGCATCAGCAATAACATTTTCTTTTCCCTTCTTGTGTTTAATGACATAAGGGAAAGTCTCAATGAATTCAACCCATTTAGCATGTCTACGATTCAGTTTAGCTTGACTTTTAATATGTTTCAATGATTCATGATCAGAATGTATAACAAATTCTTTGGGCCATAAATAATGTTGCCATGTTTCTAAAGTCCGAACAAGAGCATATAATTCTTTATCATAAGTAGAATAATTCAGACTAGGCCCACTCAATTTTTCAGAAAAGTATGCAACAGGTTTGCCATCTTGTAATAACACACCTCCTAATCCAATTCCACTAGCATCACATTC
>NW_021171797.1:0-904 GCF_002162155.2 Triticum dicoccoides
GGCCCCAAAACTGGGTAATAGTCACGAAACGGGACAGAATCGGCCAAAACTACGAGTGTTGATGATCGACACGCAAACGCACCCCAGGGTTCGTCAATCGTGGAAATCACTCCAGGACCCCAAAACAGTGAGTAATAGTCCAAGAGACGGGCCAAAATCGGCCAAAACTGCGAGTGTTGATGACCGACACGTAAGCGCACCTTTGGGTTCAACAACTATGGAAATCGCTTTGGGACCCCAAAACGGTGAGTAATAGTCCAAGAATCGGGCCAGAATCAGCCCAAACTGCGTTTGTTGATGACCGACACGTAAGCGCACCTTAGGGTTCAACAACCATCGAAATCGCTTTGGGACACCAAAACGGTGAGTAATAGTCCATGAAACGGGCCAGAATCAGCCAAAATTGCGACTATTGACGACGTACACATAAACTCACACCGGGGATTGTGAATGTGGAAATAGCGCTGGGACCCCATAATGGTGAGTAATAGTCCATGGAAGAGCCCAGAATCGAACAAAATTAGGATTGCTGGTGAGCGACACGTAAACGCACCCCGGGGTGCGTCAATCGTGGAAATCGCTCCGGGACCCCAAAACGATGAGTAATAATCCATGAAACGGGGCAGAGTCAGCCAAAACTGCGAGTGTGGATGACCGACACATAAATGCACCCCAGGGCTCGTCAATCATGGAAATCGCTCTAGGACCCCAAAACGGTGAGTAATAGTGCACGAAATGAACCAGAATTGGCCAAAATTGTGAGTGTTCATAACCGACATGTAAATGCACCCTGCGGTTCGTCAGTTGTGGAAATCACACCGGGGCCCCAAAACTAGGTAATAGTCACGAAACGGGACAGAATCGGCCAAAACTGCGAGTGTTGATGATCGACACGCAAACGCAC
>NW_021171798.1:0-681 GCF_002162155.2 Triticum dicoccoides
TCCGGGGCGTCGCTGGGGAGGCCAGGGAGGAAGCAGGAGGTGGCTAGGGGGGGGAAGCAGGAGGTGGCCGGGGCAGCGTCGGCGAGCGCCACGCCTCGCCTCTGCTCGTCCTCCTGGCAGAGGAGGAAGAGGACAAAGGAGGAGGAGGTGGGCTGGGCCGGCTGGGGGAGCTGGGCCGGCTCTGGTGGGCTGCACGGTGAGGCCAGGTAAGCTCTGTTCTTTTTATTTTTTTTTTGTTCTGTTTGTTTTATTTAATATCTTTTGCCACTGTTTTCAATTCCAAAATAATTTCATACAGTGCCAAAACATTCTGAAATATTTTATGTTACCTCTCTGGACTATTCCAAAAGTACATAAAACATTTCAAAGCATTTGAAAATATATTCATTATATATTATGAATATATCCCCAAATTCAAATAGATTATTGATTTAAATTCAGAGACCAAATAATTCCTTAAAAATATTCCAGAATTTTGGTTTGATATATAACTCTTGCCAAAATTCACAAAACTATTTTTAGGGCATTTTGGATTCACAGAATGCAATTTAAAGGGTGCTTGCCCTTCTTTTAATTAGGGTTTTGAGGCTTCTGAATTCCTCAGTTCAAATTTCATTTGAATTTAAACATGATGCAGCAACCAAGCTAGTCCATGGCCAGGGTAAAGCTAGGGATGTGACA
>NW_021171799.1:0-1439 GCF_002162155.2 Triticum dicoccoides
TTAAGGCACCAAAGCAGCGTCCACCCCAACATGACCCTGGTCTGCCTAGTGCGCCTACATTTGAGAATGCAAATGAATCTTCTTTCATTTGCAAACGAATCTGTATGTATTACCATGCCCGTGTTTTCCTTGCAATAATTAGTCATTCAAAATGAGATACTCCCTCTGTTCACTTTTGTAAGTCGTTTCAAACAACTTAAAATGAACTGTTTTGCACATTGTCTGAAATGCCTTCAGGGTCTTATAAAAGTGAACAGAGGGAGTACTATAAATTAATTAATGAGGAGTTATTTAAAAAACGAAATGGTACACACGCTAACGTGGATTAGAGTGTGTGTCACATAATTAGTTATTTGAATTAGAGTGTGTGTCACGTAGCGATCTCCAATTCTAAAGTGGATTTCGCATTTCACTGTATCCATGCTACTTTTTTTAATACAAATTCATATGTATATGATGAACACCATGGTAGTGAGAAAACTTTTGGATGGATTCAAACATAAGACCTACAAAAAAGCACAACAAATCGAGTCAATGTCAACTTTTTGAAACTTAGTATGGCACGAATTCGAAATAATTACCCGTATGCCTGGTCCTCGGTTCAAATCTTACAATGTACACCGAATTGAAACATCGATATTAAGTCTCGTACTATGTACATTCAAATGTTGTTTTTAGCCCCCCCCCCCACACACACACACACACAAACGCTACATACTTCCTGTATCGATCAATCTTCCTCTCCTAACCACCTTAGGAAGCTATCGGTTTCCAACACACGTTCATTCTTTCTCTCCATGTTTCGATCTCTAAGTCTCTCAACTACACAACCCCTTTTTCCACTCTATTACCAAATGTATTTACCTCACACGCATGCCATTGCACCCCATGCCGAGCTCTCTCTCTCACCCTCCCCTCTCCCTCTCACCCTCTCGTGCTAAATACATGCATTGCCTATATAGCCCCCCCCCAACCTCTCGTGCACACGCACGCATGTTGTATATCTATGTCACTCCCTCGAAACTATCTCACTCTTTCTTTCGCACGACGGGCCACACTCGCTCAATCTCACTCTCTTTACCTGAGTCTCGTTTAACCTTGTTTTCTTTCACACACAAATGATATATCTCCCTGTTCGGGCCTCGATCGACACACTCTATACTCTCTCACGCAGATTGTCTATCTAGGTCAGTCCATCCAAGCCGACGCCACTCTTTCGACCTCATGGTGGGCCATGCTCACTCAATCTCTCTCTCTCTCTCTCTCTCTCTCTCTCTCTCTCTCTCTCTCTCTGTGTGTGTGTGTGTGTGTGTATGTCTCGATTGACCTCGCTCTTTCTCGGACAAAAATGATATATCACCATGTTTGAGCCTAGTTCAACCTATTCACATTGTATACTCTCTCACGCACATTGTCTATCTAGGTCACTCTCTCCAACC
>NW_021171800.1:0-1290 GCF_002162155.2 Triticum dicoccoides
AATGTCTTACAAGTTCTTACCATGCAGCAGGCGGTGATCGGCAACCTGCGGTGTCAAGTAACTCCGAATATTGAGTAAAGCGATTGCCATGGGAGCGTACGTATACACGGTGTAGAAATATGTGGAGCTGGGTTGGCTATATATGGTAGCAAAAGATTAGCAATAATCAATTCAGAGATGCAATGTTGAATAAACGCTCAACGACGGTACTGTGCTGGTCCTAGGCTAGACCGGACTAGAGACGCGAGCCTAGAACACTAATGAGGTCACAGCGTAGCACAACTAGAATCTATCAAGGATACTAAGTAGCTCTGGACAGCAAGATATAAGTGAAGATCACAACGGTAGTGAAGGTAATGATGAAAAACAACTGCCAAGCAGGATATACAACAACTCTCTCCAACTTTCCTCTTGAAAAGTTTGAGCCAATTTTCTGATAAATTCTTTCAAAGAATGCTACTAACTCAAGCTTTCCAATGCAACAAGAATCACTCAATTCCGAGTTGATATGAGGAGTTAAAGAATTCTAAAACTGGCCTGAAAAATTGGAACAAGCTGTGTTCACGAACTTCGGAGGGCAAAAAGATCTATTTAGAAGCCGATTTTGAGGTGTCAAATATTGAACTAGCTTCTGCAACTATTTAGATGCGGTTCGTCGCTAGCTTCAATTTGAGTACTCACGGAGCCAAAACGGACTTCGTATGAGGAAGATACACCTGTTTTACTGAACAGTGCGCAAAACAGATTCCAATCCGAATTCAGGTACGAGATTGATTCTAGATAGATCCAATTTTTTTCTTCTCTCTTTTTTTTTCTCACGCTTTTTTTTTCTTCTTCTTCTCTCTCTTTTTCTTTTTTTTCCTCTCTTTTTTTCCTCTATCTTTTTTTTCTCCCTCTTTCCAAGACAAACTAGATAAGATGCAGATTGGATCAGGCGAAGATGTGAATGACCTCAACTATGATTATGACAATGAACAGTGCGTAGCACGTGGTGAAAATTAATGGATGGGATGGTGGACAGCGGAAGGGATAATGATGCAGCGGCGGCGTGACTAATGTGAACAGAACTCGAAACTCTAAAAGAACTAGACACTAAGACCAGCAACTAACACGACGATGCAACCGATAATTCAACTATGCAAGCAATGAATAGAAAATTGCAAAGGCTCAGACTGGCTTGGACGAAGGATGAATAGATCTAACTCTTTTTTGTGGCTTTTTCTTGGACAATAGGTAAGAAAATAAATCTAATCTAGGAAAACTGGAAATTCTCACCGAGCAACCTGAAAA
>NW_021171801.1:0-1115 GCF_002162155.2 Triticum dicoccoides
TTTGCTATGCTTTTGTGTGCAAAGAGGCATTATTTTCATTCAAGGACGTGCCTTCCTCTTTGCCTCCTGCTGTCACTAACATTTTGCAGGAGTTCGCTGACGTTTTTCCACAAGACGTGCCACCGGGATTACCGCCTATTCGAGGGATTGAGCATCAGATTGACTTAATTCCCGGTGCTTCACTGCCAAACCGTGCACCATACCGTACCAATCCAGAGGAGACGAAGGAGATTATGCGTCAAGTACAAGAGCTTCTCGACAAAGGTTATATACGCGAATCCCTTAGTCCTTGTGCTGTTCCTATTATTCTTGTGCCGAAAAAGGATGGTACATCACGTATGTGTGTTGATTGTAGAGGCATTAATAATATTACTATTCGTTATCGTCATCCTATTCCTAGGCTAGATGATATGCTTGATGAATTGAGTGGCTCTACAATATTCTCCAAAGTTAATTTGCATAGTGGCTACCATCAAATTCGTATGAAATTGGGAGATGAATGGAAAACAGCATTTAAAACTAAGTTTGGATTATATGAGTGGTTAATCATGCCTTTTGGGTTAACTAATGCACCTAGTACTTTCATGAGATTAATGAACGAGGTTTTATGTGCTTTCATTGGACGATTTGTGGTAGTTTACTTTGATGACATATTGATTTATAGCAGATCTTTGGAAGAACATTTGGAACATTTACGTGTTGTTTTTATTGCTCTACATGATGCACGTTTGTTTGGTAACCTTGGGAAGTGCACCTTTTGCACCGACCGAGTATCTTTTCTTGGCTATGTTGTTACTCCACAGGGAATTGAAGTTGATAAAGCCAAGATTGAAGCTATTGAGAGTTGGCCGCAGCCCAAAACGGTCACACAAGTGAGGAGTTTTCTTGGCCTCGCTGGATTCTATAGGCGTTTTGTGAGAGATTTCAGCACCATTGCTGCACCTCTCAATGAGCTTACAAAGAAAGATGTGCCTTTTCTTTGGGGTACCGCACAGGAAGAAGCCTTCACGGTATTGAAAGATAAGTTGACACATGCTCCTTTACTCCAACTTCCTGATTTTAATAAGACTTTTGAGCTTGAATGTGATGCTAGTGGAATTGGATTAGGAGGTGTG
>NW_021171802.1:0-494 GCF_002162155.2 Triticum dicoccoides
CGTGTAACAGATGAGTTCTCGTCCGAAACCCTGATACTCCGAAAGAGTTTGTCCAGTTTGTACACGAAGTGCATCCAGTTTTTGCCGTGACCCTCTCTACTCTTTTGCACATGCTATGCGGGTGAAATGATGAGACCATGCCAAGTTTCAACATTTTCAGAGTTCATTTTGTAGTGATTTTCAATTTCACGGTCATTTAGCTCTCTAAACAATTAGGTAAATGACCGAAAAATAACAAATGATGTCAGAACATGTTGGAAATTGATGACGTCGCTTTGAATGTTGCATATTGAACACAAAAGAAGGCCGGAGTTCAAATAAGTTTAAAAAACATTGAAGTGGCTGTGTAACAGATGAGTTCTCGTCCGAAACCCTGATACTCCGAAAGAGTTTGTCCAGTTTGTACATGAAGTGCGTCCAGTTTTTGTCGTGACCCTCTCTACTCTTTCGCACATGCTATGCGGGTGAAATTATGATACCATGCCAAGTTTCAA
>NW_021171802.1:504-998 GCF_002162155.2 Triticum dicoccoides
CAACAAATGATGTCAGAACATGTTGGAAATTAATGACGTCGGTTTGAATGCTGCATACTGAACACAAAAGAAGTCCGTAGTTCAAATAAGTTTAAAAAACATTGAAGTGCCCGTGTAACAGATGAGTTCTCGTCCAAAACCCTAATACTCCGAAAGAGTTTGTCCAGTTTGTACACGAAGTGCGTCCAGTTTTTGCCGTGACCCTCTCTACTCTTTCGCACATGCTATGCTGGTGAAATGATGATACCATGCCAAGTTTCAACATTTTCAGAATTCATTTTGTAGTACTTTTCAATTTCACGGTCATTTAGGTCTCTAAACAATTAGGTAAATGACCGAAAAACAACAAATGATGTCAGAACATGTTGGAAATTAATGACGTGGCTTTGAATGCTGCATACTGAACACAAAAGAAGTCCGGAGTTCAAATAAGTATAAAAAACATTGAAGTGCCCGTGTAACAGATGAGTTCTCGTCCAAAACCCTGATACTCC
>NW_021171803.1:0-1533 GCF_002162155.2 Triticum dicoccoides
GCTTGCGGTGATCATCACGCCATTCATTATTGCGCCAGAGAAAGCCAAACCTCATTACCTTGAGCACACTTGCCTCCAGAACAAAGAACCTGGCCAATTTAATCTCATATGTGCTGCCTCGGTAGTCGATCAAATCAATTTCTGTAAGATGGAGATCAAGACATCGATGAGATTGTTGTAGTGCAACACATTTTCACTTTTGAGTCTTTTTTTATCTGCAAAAGAAGAGAACATATTAGAGCAGCTGGTTGTATAATATTACCGTGTCATCAAGAGGTACAAATATCATTCGCTCATATGATAGGGTTGGCTGGCTAGTGATATTTTTTCACACTCTCTCTTTCTCTTTCCTCTCATTTACCTTTTTTTCTTTTCAAAAAGGAGGTTATCCCCCGGAGTCTGCATCAGAATGATGCATGCGACTACCTAGGAGCACATAAAGAGCTTGGGCATTTGTTGCCTTCCACTATGTGACCGATACCATATTTCTTAAAAGTATTGCCACATAATACGCATCAATGTCAAATCATAAGATTTTGGCACCGCTCTAGCGATGCGAGAGAGTTGGCGCCGCTGTGCACACAGACCCACATGTATAAACAAGTCAATAAAACAAACTACACCAGCCTCTCACTCTCCCAAACAAGTGTTTTTTATTGCCTCAGTCCTCTTCCTCTCCCACACAAGTGTTTTTTTCATTGTGTGAGTTAATTTGGCACCGGAGCCAAGTTGGGGATCCATATTGGGGCACCAGGTGAGCAATGGAGGGTCATCGATGCCAAATGCATCACAAGTAAATTTAGCACGTGTTTTGGCCTACATAGTGGAGGGCCGTTATAGCCCACTTTTGTACTACCTCGTATTTAGTGTAGAATTTTGACCATAGATTTACCTAAGAAAATGTCAATGCATGTCACAAAAAATTACACCATTTGAGATTATGTTCAAATACGAATCCAACGATATAGTTTTTAGTGACATGCATTAACATTTTGTCAGTTAAATCTATGGTCAAATTTTGATACTACAAAATAGGAAGAGTAAACCAGGACGGAGGTAGTACTTGCTCTTAGGGTAACCATAGAGTTACTAGTCTAAGTAACTTGCCACTATGACTTGCCTAGGCTACTAGTACTACAACAAAAAACGATGCAGGTGATCATGTGAGAAAAAATAATACTAAAAACATTTCTTTTGGTGCAGTGCGTAGATGCAGTTTTGAACACTACACTTGTCATCATAATTTGGGAAAATCACGAAAAAATTGAGCTACCTTGTGATCACCGTTACTAATAGGAAAGAAGTTTCACCTTGATGAGTAGCTTCTCCGTGCACGAAAAGCATGTAAGGAATCAAATAACTTGATCCAGATTGGGGCCGATAGATTTTATTGCCAAGATCTTCATTGTGCGCACAGACTGGGTCAAGCTTGTGGGATTCATTTTCTAGATGACAGTCGTAAATACATCAAGAAGAAATTAAAAAATGTGAATTTCAAGAAGACGAAGAAGAAGATGAGTGTTGTACGTGAAC
>NW_021171804.1:0-845 GCF_002162155.2 Triticum dicoccoides
AGTTCAACTCTAGTGTAAAATTATTTGTACTAGGATATAGAGCTAGTTCAACTCTAGTGTAAAATTATTTGTACTAGGTTATAGAGCTAGTTCAACTCTCGTGTAAAATTATTTGAACTAGCTTATAGAGCTAGCTCAACTCTAGTGTAAAATTATTTCAACTAGCTTATAGATCTAGTTGAATTGTAGTGTAAAATTATTTGTACTAGGCTATAGAGCTAGTTCAACTCTAGTGTAAAATTATTTGAACTAGCTTATAGAGCTAGTTCAACTCTAGTGTAAAATTCTTTGTACTAGAAAATAGAGCTAGTTCAACTCTAGTGTAAAATTCGCTAGTTCAACTCTAGTGTCAAATTATTTGAACTAGATTATACAGCTAGTTCAACTCTAGTGTAAAATTATTTGTACTAGGCTATAGAGCTAGTTCAACGCTAGAGTAAAATTATTTGAACTAGCTTATAGAGCTAGTTCAACTCTAGTGTAAAATTCTTTGTACTAGGCTATAGAGCTAGTTCAACTATAGTGTAAAATTATTTTCACTTGCTTATTGAGCTAGTTCAACTCTAGTGTAAAATTATTTGTACTAGGCTATAGAGCTAGTTCAACTCTAGTGTAAAATTATTTGTACTAGGATATAGAGCTAGTTCAACTCTAGTGTAAAATTATTTGTACTAGGTTACAGAGCTAGTTCAACTCTAGTGTAAATTTATTTGAACTAGCTTATAGAGCTAGCTCAACTCTAGTGTAAAATTATTTCAACTAGCTTATAGATCTAGTTGAATTGTAGTGTAAAATTATTTGTACTAGGCTATAGAGCTAGTTCAACTCTAGTGTAAAATTATTTG
>NW_021171805.1:0-1248 GCF_002162155.2 Triticum dicoccoides
GACTATAAGCAAATTCAATATGAGGCAAGCATTCCTCCCACATTTTCTTATTACTCTTCAAAACAGCCCTAAGCATAGTAGACAATGTTCTATTGACTACTTCAGTTTGGCCATCAGTTTGGGGGTGACAAGTAGTACTAAAAAGTAGTTTAGTCCCCAACTTAGCCCATAAACATCTCCAAAAGTGGCTAAGAAATTTAGTATCACGATCTGAAACAATAGTATTTGGCACACCATGCAAGCGAATAATTTCACGAAAGAACAAATCAGCAACATTAACAGCATCATCGCTTTTATGACATGGTATAAAGTGTGCCATTTTCGAGAATCTATCCATGACAACAAATATGCTATCCCTCCCCTTCTGATAGAGGCAAAGGTGTCCCGTCTTTCGATGAGATGGCGGATTTCGCTTTGGTGGAAGTCGACTTTGACGATCCGACTACGAACGTGCGAGGACGTCGCGCCTTAGCAATCGCTAAACCAACTCCGAGAGGTTATTGACCACGCCGGAGCACGATCAACCTGACCACGAGGGTCTGTTTCTTGCGAGCAAACGAAGAACAAGCAAGAAACTAAGATTGCAATCTGGATATTGCGAAAATAAGATGAAAGCTTTATTGATCAAGGTGGGGATCTGTGACGCCTTTGTCTGGTCGTTGAACACAAACGAAGTACGCGAAGTTGCAGCTATGGCGAACTTTTAATCTAAACAAAACCCAAAGTCTAAACGATGCCCTAAGGGCTGTATATATGGAGGAAGAGGGGGGAATTTCGTGGCCCTTGGTGGAGGAGTCCGAAATCAACCCTATCTCTTGTTTCCCCACACATACGGACTCTAAAAATAGCCTATACTTCTGTATTTCGAAATTACATGGGCCTGGCCCAATAATAAGGTGACGCAGCACCTAAAATAGCCTCGGGACGAAATTTATGAAGTGGCATCTTGTATATTTCGTCCAAGGCTTCATGCACCCATTATGGTGGCTTCAAAGTCCTGAAATCATCACTTGTAACTCCGTTCTTGTTCCCCTTGCGCATGCCATCATCTCCATGCTTGTTCTTGCTCCAATGTTCATCCTTCTCCAAGCTAGGCCCTTCATTTGTAAGCAAAACAAATGTATCCAATTTAGGCAGCATCATATTCTCATGAACATTAGAATCATTACCAAGAAACGAAAGTACCTGGTAATTTAGTTGGCGTGCACGAGCTCTAGTAATTGGTCCAGTATGTATAGCAGCAGGGGC
>NW_021171806.1:0-1141 GCF_002162155.2 Triticum dicoccoides
AGAGGCTTACAGAAAAAACTGGATGCACTTCATGTACAAAACAAACAATCTCTTTCGAAGTATCAGGGTTTCATACGGAAATTCGTCTATTACAAAGGGATTTCATTTTTAACTTATTTGAACTCCATAGTTTTTCTCTGTTCAAAATGCACCATTCAAAGCCACATCATCAATTCACAACCGTTTCCGACTTCATTTGTTATTTTTCATGCATTTACTGATTATTTTGAGCTATAAGACCATGAAATTGAAAAGCATTTGAAATGAACTCTAAAAAGGTTCCAAGTTGGCATGGTATCATCATTTCACCCACATAGCATGTGCAAGAAAGTACAGAGGCTTACGGGAAAAGCTGGATGCACTTCGTGTACAAAACAAACAATCTCCTTCGAAGTATCAGGGTTTCATACAGAAACACCTCTGTTACAAAGGGATTTCATTTTTTGCACTTATTTGAAATCCATAGTTTTTCTATGTTAAAAATGCACCATTCAAAGCCACATCATCAATTTACAACCCTTTCTGACTTCATTTGTCATTTTTCATGCATTTACTGATTATTTTGAGCTATAAGACCATGAAATTGAAAAGCATTTGAAATGAACTCTGAAAAGGTTCCAAGTTTGCATGGTATAATCATTTTGCCCACATAGCATGTGCAAGAAAGTACAGAGGCTTACAGAAAAAATTGGATGCACTTCGTGTACAAAACAAACAATCTCTTTCGAAGTATCAGGGTTTCATACGGAAATTTGTCTATTACAAAGGGATTTTTTTTGCACCTATTTGAACTCCATAGTTTTTCTCTGTTCAAAATGCACCATTCAAAGCCACATCATGAATTCACAACCCTTTCCGACTTCATTTGTCATTTTTCGTGCATTTACTGATTATTTTGAGCTATAAGACCATGAAATTGAAAAGCATTTGAAATGAACTCTGAAAAGGTTCCAAGTTGGCATGGTATCATCATTTCACCCACATAGCATGTGCAAGAAAGTACAGAGGCTTACGGGAAAAACTGGATGCAGTTCGTGCACAAAACAAACAATCTCCTTCGAAGTATCAGGGTTTCATACGGAAACACCTTTGTTACAAAGGGATTTCATTTTTTTGCACTTATTTGAACTCCATAGTTTTT
>NW_021171806.1:1151-2440 GCF_002162155.2 Triticum dicoccoides
TTTTCATGCATTTACTGATTATTTTGAGCTATAAGACCATGAAATTGAAAAGCATTTGAAATGAACTCTGAAAAGGTTCCAAGTTGGCATGGTATAATCATTTCACCCACATAGCATGTGTAAGAAAGTACAGAGGCTTACAGAAAAAACTGGATGCACTTCGTGTACAAAACAAACAATCTCTTTCGAAGTATCAGGGTTTCATATGGAAATTCGTCTATTACAAAGGGATTTCATTTTTAACTTATTTGAACTCCATAGTTTTTCTCTGTTCAAAATGCACCATTCAAAGCCACATCATCAATTCACAACCCTTTCCGACTTCATTTGTCATTTTTCGTGCATTTACTGATTATTTTGAGCTATAAGACCATGAAATTGAAAAGCATTTGAAATGAACTCTGAAAAGGTTCCAAGTTGGCATGGTATCATCATTTCACCCACATAGCATGTGCAAGAAAGTAGAGAGGCTTACGGGAAAAACTGGATGCAGTTCGTGCACAAAACAAACAATCTCCTTCGAAGTATCAGGGTTTCATACGGAAACACCTTTGTTACAAAGGGATTTCATTTTTTTGCACTTATTTGAACTCCATAGTTTTTCTATGTTAAAAATGCACCATTCAAAGCCACATCATCAATTTACAACCCTTTCCGACTTCATTTGTCATTTTTCATGCATTTACTGATTATTTTGAGCTATAAGACCATGAAATTGAAAAGCATTTGAAATGAACTCTGAAAAGGTTCCAAGTTGGCATGACATCATCATTTCACCCACATAGCATGTGCAAGAAAGTACAAAGGCTTACGGGAAAAACTGGATGCACTTCGTGTACAAAACAAACAATCTCCTTCGAAGTATCAGTGTTTCATACGGAAACACCTCTGTTACAAAGGGATTTCATTTTTTTTGCACTTATTTGAGCTCCATAGTTTTTCTATGTTAAAAATGCACCATTCAAAGCCACATCATCAATTTACAACCCTTTCCGACTTCATTTGTCATTTTTCATGCATTTACTGATTATTTTGAGCTATAAGACCATGAAATTGAAAAGCATTTGAAATGAACTCTGAAAAGGTTCCAAGTTGGCATGGTATAATCATTTCACCCACATAGCATGTGTAAGAAAGTACAGAGGCTTACAGAAAAAACTGGATGCACTTTGTGTACAAAACAAACAATCTCTTTCGAAGTATCAGGGTTTCATACGGAAATTCGTCTATTACAAAGGGATTTCATTTTTAACTTATTTGAACTCCATAGTTTTTCTCTGTTCAAAATG
>NW_021171807.1:0-1264 GCF_002162155.2 Triticum dicoccoides
TTGTCTAACAACATGATTTCCAGGACGGGGTTGCCGTACCACTCTGGTGCGGAACGTGTCCTTGTGGACCTACGAAGTTCAGTAGCAACTTGATCCGAAGTACCTTGATCATCATCATTGGTTTCCTCTTCAGTTGGTGTGGGCATCACAGGAACATTTTCCTGAGCTGCACCACTTTCCCGTTTGAGAGGTAGTACTTCATCGAGTTCTACTTTCCTCCCACTTACTTCTTTCGAGAGAAACTCTTTTTCCAGAAAGCATCCGTTCTTGGCAACAAAGATTTTGCCCTCGGATCTTAAGTAGAAGGTATACCCGACAGTTTCCTTAGGGTATCCTATGAAGACGCATTTTTCCGACTTGGGTTCGAGCTTTTCAGGTTGAAGTTTCTTGACATAAGCATCGCATCCCCAAACTTTTAGAAACGACAGCTTAGGTTTCTTCCCAAACCATAATTCATACGGTGTCATCTCAACGGATTTAGACGGTGCCCTATTTAAAGTGAATGTAGTTGTCTCTAGAGCGTATCCCCAAAATGATAGCGGTAAATCAGTAAGAGACATCATAGACCGCACCATATCCAATAGAGTGCGATTACGACGTTCGGACACACCGTTTCGCTGAGGTGTTCCAGGCGGCGTGAGTTGTGAAACGATTCCACATTTCCTTAAGTGTGTGCCAAATTCGTGACTTAAATATTCTCCTCCACGATCTGATCGTAGGCACTTTATCTTTCGGTCACGTTGATTCTCCACCTCATTCTAAAATTCCTTGAACTTTTCAAAGGTCTTAGACTTGTGTTTCATTAAGTAGACATACCCATATCTACTTAAGTCATCAGTGAGAGTGAGAACATAACGATATCCTCCGCGAGCCTCAACGCTCATTGGACCGCACACATCGGTATGTATGATTTCCAATAAGTTGGTTGCTCGCTCCATTGTTCCGGAGAACGGAGTCTTGGTCATCTTGCCCATGAGGCATGGTTCGCATGTGTCAAACGATTCATAATCAAGAGACTCTAAAAGTCCATCGGCATGGAGCTTCTTCATGCGCTTGACACCAATGTGACCAAGGCGGCAGTGCCACAAGTATGTGGGACTATCGTTATCAACTTTACATCTTTTGGCATCTACACTATGAACATGTGTAATATTACGCTCGAGATTCATTAAGAATAAACCATTGACCATCGGAGCATGACCATAAAACATATCTCTCATATAAATCGAACAACCATTATTCTCAGACTTAAATGAGTAGCCAT
>NW_021171808.1:0-859 GCF_002162155.2 Triticum dicoccoides
TGGTATCCTGAGTACACGGTCGAAGAGCAATTCCGAGACTTTAATCAAAGCCAGTATCTCTGCACTGTCAGGATATTTCCATCTTATCCTGGATCCACCGAGCCTCTTCACTGCTCTTATGGACTCGGGATTACTATTGAGATGGCTGTGCAGGACGCCGCCTACTCTATGATGACCATTATGCGAGTCAGATCTGGTATATTTCGGGACTCTGATTTCCGGTATATGCCAGGATCACTTCCGGGAGCACAAGGGTATCTCCAGGCTATTTATGCTGACCCCACTCAGGAGGATTCACGGACTCGCACCACTGCTGAGATGCTCGAGGATAAGGACCGTGAAAATCGGGCCTTGAGGTTAGAGCTCTTCAATACCCGTGGTGACCACTGGGCCACTTTGACTCGGTTCGCACCGGCGGTGCAAGCTAGATTCTCAGATATGCGCGATCTCTATCCTGTGAGATCTGCTCTGCCAGACGTGATGGTTTGGCGTGATGTAGGAGGCATCACCCCACCTCGCGGTCCCCGCAGGCCACCGTCTGTTGGTCCAAGGCCTCATCCTAGCCCCTATGGTCCACAAGCTCCGCGAGATCGTCTGTTTCCGGATGATCATGTTGAGCTTCCAGGCTATGGAGGTGACTTTTACGAGGACTACTACGGATCGGTCTGAGTTAGTGGTAGTATCACTAGTTCGCACTAGCTGTGTCGTCTATCGTCCCGCGTGACTCGTGGGATATGACCTAGTTTGTACTCTTTCCGGAGGTGTAGAAAAATAATGTATAGGAGCTTGGAATGCCTCCGATGAGATGTAATCCTTTTCTCACCGTAATAGTACTTTGTTTGGTCTTGTACTAAACCCT
>NW_021171809.1:0-1944 GCF_002162155.2 Triticum dicoccoides
AGGAGGACGAACAGAGGCGAGGCGTGGCGCGCGCCGACGCTGCCTCGGCCACCTCCTGCTTCCCCCTGGCCACCTCCTGCTTCCTCTCGTCGCCCTGGACCCCGTCCGCGACGCCACGCACCCCCCCAGGCCTCTCACTCTCTCCCCGAGCTCCTCTCCTCCTCTGGCTCTCTCGCGCGCAGCCACCGAACACACCCGCCGCCGCCGACGAGCTTCCCCGTGGCCACCGGCCACCCCTAGCCTCGCCGATGCGCCCAGGAGCTCCCCCTCGACCCCTCCTTCCTCCCCACCGACCCACGGCCCTACGGACGCGCCACAACGCCGCCGACATCGCCGTTTCCATCGCCGGCCGCCGAGGATCTTCACCGTCAATTCGCCACCATCGTCGCTTCCCCGAGCTCGCTGACCCTCCCTGCACGATCCCTGTGAGTCCCTGCTTCGTTTCCCCCTAACCCCAAGCCCGATTACGAGCTCTAGCCGCCCCCTCTACCGGAGCCGAGACGCTCCGCCGCACGGACTCGTCGCCGGCGAAGCCCCGGTGACCAAATGGCCCCGCGCGTGCGTCCGTTGCACTCGCAACGACCCGTGGAGCAACGCTAGCGTGGCAGCTAGCTTGTTTGCAAGCTGCAGCGCTAACCCCGCACCCACCCGAGCTCCGGCCGCCGCCTCGGGCTCCATTCCGGCGAACCCCGGCCACCCCTGCACCTCCCGTTGGCCCCCCTAGATGCGCACGGGCACGGGCTACCTTCTGGTGCCCTTCGCACGTCCAGCCGCCGCCCGTAGCGCAACCCCGGTGAACTTCCTCCGCGTTTCGGGTCGCCGCCGGCCGAACTCCGGTGGCCAGTGACGTGGTGCTGTCATTAGCCACTAATGACGCGCTAACCAACCCCCTAGGCCACTGACAGCGGGCCCCACCCCTGGTCAAACCCCAGTCAGCGCTGGGTTTGACCGGGATTAGCTCCTGTGTCACTGACGTGTGGCCCCCACACGTCAGGTTTGACCGAGCCAGCCCAGTTGACCCTGCTGACGTCACTGTGACGTGGGGCTGACGCAATAAGTATTTTCTGGATTTAATATTATTCAGGAAATTCCAGAAAATACCTAAAACTTCTAAAAATCATAGAAAATTAACCGTAACTCCAAATGAAATAAATTATATATGAAAAATTATCAGAAAAATTCAAGGAATCCATCTGTACGATTTCCATGCATGTTAGAACAACTTATAGATGCTGTTTAGCACAATCATATAAAGGGCATTTAAATAATCACATATGGAGTTTGAATTTGAATCTTGTATTCAAACCAACTTCATTTAATCTGTTGCTAGTTGCATTGGCTCAAAACACATTCATTTTGCCATGTCATGATCATGCATCATATTGTGCATTGCATTGATTGTGTTCCCTTCTGTGTTGCCGGTATTTGTCCCCCCCTCGATAGACGTGATACCGATGATGTGATCGTTGACACTGATGAAGACTCAATGTTATCTTCAGAAGTGCCAGGCAAGCAAAACCCCCTTGATCATTCCGATACAATCCTACTCTCTCGCTCCTGCTCTCTTTTACTGCATTAGGACAACACCGATTCATCTGTTACTTGCTGCGGTAGCTGAACCCCTTTGTCCTTTGCATGACCTGTCATTGCCACAGTAAATAGATGAAACCCACTAGCATGAGTAGGAGTTGTTTGAGCCCTGATGTGCCTACTCATTCATGTTTGTTTGTCATGCCTGCTATTGCTTAGAGTTGAGTCAGGTCTGATTCATCGGGGATGAATCAGAGGCGTGTGAACCTGTCCTACTGTGTGTGAGCTAAGTGTGTGAACACGATTTGGTAAAGGTAGCGGTGAGAGGCCATGTAGGAGTACATGGTGGGTTGTCTCATTGCAGCCGTCCTCAGGAACTGAGTTCTGTGTTTGTGATCCATGATTCAGCTACTA
>NW_021171810.1:0-9602 GCF_002162155.2 Triticum dicoccoides
GCCCTTATCTTTAAAGAATATTTGGATATGTTCCCATGCATATCTCTTGTATTCCACTCCATATATACGAAATAAAAGGAACATCCCTGGCGTAATCAAAACCATATCGTAGACTGCCCATGTGTTGCCACGGGCTATTTAAATTTTGTATTAGTTGCATGTCGAATTTGATTTAGATATAAAAGATAGCCAATAACAAGCGAAAAACTAATTTTAATCTACTTCGCATGCAATGTATTTCAATAAAAGAAATTAATTCTACCTTACACACATAAAGATTATCATATCCTGATGAACAAAATAAAGGTGGTACTGATACGTCTCCAATGTATCTATAATTTTTGATTGCTCCATGCTATATTATCTACTGTTTTGGACATTATTATTCTTTATTATCCACTTTTATATAATTTTTGGGACTAACCTCTTAACCGGAGGCCCAGCCCAGAATTGTTGTTTTTTTGCCTGTTTTTTGGTTTCGAAGAAAAGGAATATCAAACGGAGTCCAAACGGAATGAAACCTTCGGAAACGTGATTTTCTCACCGAATACAACTCAAGAGACTTGGACCCTATGCCAAGCCAACTAACAGGAGGCCACGAGGTAGGGGGCGCGCCTGCCCCCCCCCCCTAGGCGCACCCTCCACCCTCGTGGGCCCCCTGTTGCTCCACCGACGTACTTCTTCCTACTATATATATCCACGTACCCCCAAACGATTAGAACAGGAGCCAAAACCATAATTCCACCGCCGTAACTTTCTGTATCCACGAGATCCCATCTTGGGGCTTGTTCCGGAGCTCCGCCGGAGGGGGCATCGATCATGAAGGGCTTCTACATCAACACCATAGCCCCTCCGATGAAGTGTGACTAGTTTACTTTAGACCTACAGGTCCATAGTTAGTAGCTAGATGGCTTCTTCTCTCTTTTTGGATCTCAATACAATGTTCGCCCCCTCTCTTGTGGAGATCTATTCGATGTAATCTTCTTTTTGCGCTGTGTTTATTGGGACCAATGAATTGTGGGTTTATGATCATGTCTATCTATGAATAACATTTGAATCTTCTCTGAATTCTTTTATGTATGATTGGTTATCTTTGCAAGTCTCTTCGAATTATCAGTTTGGTTTGGCCTACTAGATTGATCTTCCTTGCAATGGGAGAAGTACTTAGCTTTTGGTTCAATCTTGCGGTGTCCTTTCCCGGTGACAGTAAGGGCAGCAAGGCACGTATTGTATTGTTGCCATCGAGGATAACAAGATGGGGTTTTCTTCATATTGCATGAGTCTATCCCTCTACATCATGTCATCTTGCTTCAGGCGTTACTCCATTTTTAACATAATACTCTAGATGCATGCTGGATAGCGGTCGATGAGTGGAGTAATAGTAGTAGATGCAGGCAGGAGTCGGTCTACTTGTCTCGGACGTGATGCCTATATACATGATCATACCTAGATATTCTCATAACTATGCTCAATTCTGTCAATTGCTCAATAGTAATTTGTTCACCCACCATAGAATACTTATGCTCTCGAGAGAAGCCTCTAGTGAAACATATGGCCCCTGGTTCTATCTTTTTCATAATAATCTCCTACTACTTAGTTATTTACTTTGCCTTTATTTTACTTTGCATCTTTATCATAAAAATACCAAAAATATTATCTTATCATATCTGTCAGATCTCACTCTCGTAAGTGGCCCTATAGGGATTGACAACCCCTATTTGCGTTGGTTGCGAGGATTTATTTGTTTTGTGCAGGTACGAGGGACTCGCGTGTAGCCTCCTACTAGATTGATACCTTGGTTCTCAAAAACTGAGGGAAATACTTACGCTACTTTGCTGCATCATCCCTTCCTCTTCGGCGAAAACCAACGCAGTGCTAAAAGAGGTAGCAAGAATGATTTCTGGCGCCGTTGCCGGGGAGGTCTACGCAAAAGCCAGGCATACCAAGTACCCATCACATATCCTTATCTCCCGCATTACATTATTTGCCATTTGCCTCTCGTTTTCCACTCCCCCAATTCACCCTTGCCGTTTTATTTGCCCTCTCTCTCTATCCTCCCTCTCTTTCTCTATTTGCCCTTTTTGTCCGCTTGCTTTTTGTTTGCTAGTGTGTTAGTTTGTTTGCTTGTCGTTATGGCTAGTCCCTTATCTTCTCCGTTGACCCCTGAGTTCGAAATCTTTCACTTCAAACAAAGGTTAGGAGAAAACTTAAAAGATGCCTGGTTGAGAATAATGGAATCTCATCGTAATTGTACCTCTGAAATAAATCTGAGAATTTTGCTTCGCAACTTTTAGGTTGGATTAAATATGTCTCATAGACAACTCTTGGATTGCGTTGCCAAAGGCAATTTTATTGAAATCGATCCCCATATTGCACTTGAAATTATAGAAGGTATAGTGGGAACACTACCTCAACAAAAGGGGCCTCATCCTACCAAGGAAGAGACACAAGTTTTTGAAAAAATTTGTGAAGTTACTAAAATCTTGCAGAAATCTCTTGAACCTCTTAAGAACATTAGTGGAAATATTGACTGCATGAATATGTTGATTACCCTTTTCAATAAGTGGTTGGATTCGTTAGATCTAAAAATTTCAGAATATGAAGGGAAATGTAAAGAACCTCCCGGATTCGAGCTTGATTCCGCTAAAAAGTTTAAAACCAAAGATGGCAATACCTAGATCATTTCTTGCTTGTTATGCCTAGCTAGGGGCGTTAAACGATAGCGCTTGTTGGGAGGCAACACAATTTTATTTTTATTCCTTGATTTTTGCTCCTGCTTAGTAATAAATAAATTATTTAGCCTCTGTTTTTGTTGTGTTTTTTGTGTTTAATTAGTGTTTGTGTCAAGTAGAACCGTTGGGAAAACTTGGGGAAAGTCTTGTTAAACTTGCTGTAAAAAACAGAAACTTTAGCGCTCACGAGAACTGCTGTAATTTTTATTTGGAAAGTTTTATTTAGTTAATTCTTTTTGAAGATGATTAATAGATAAATTACTCACGTCCAGAAATTTATTTTAGAATTTTTGGGGTTCCAGATCTTGCGCTAGCTACAGATTACTACAGACTGTTCTGTTTTTGACAGATTCTGTTTTGCGTGTGTTGTTCGCTTATTTTGATGAATCTAGGGCTAGTAAATTAGTTTATAAACCATAGAGAAGTTGGAATACAGTCGGTATAACACCCATATAAATAAAGAATGAGTTCATTACAATACCTTGAAGTGGTCTTTTTTTTCTTTTGCTAACGGAGCTCACAAGATTTTCTACTTTAAGTTTTGTGTTGTGAAGTTTTCAAGTTTTGGGTAAAGATTTGATGGATTATGGAACAAGGAGTGGCAAGAGCCTAATATTGGGGATGCCCATGGCAAACTCAATATAATCTAAGGACACATAAAATCCAAAGCTTGGGGATGCCCCGGAAGGCATCCCCTCTTTCGTCTACTTCTATCGGTAACTTTACTTGGAGCTATATTCTTATTTACCACATGATATATGTTTTACTTGGAGCGTCTTGTATGATTTGAGTCTTTGCTTATTAGTTTACCAATCATCCTTTCTGTACACACCTTTTGAGATATCCATACATGATTTGGAATTTGTTAGAATACTCTATGTGGTTCGCTTATATCTTTTGAGTTATATAATTTTGCTCTAGTGCTTCACTTATATCTTTTTGAGCACGGTGGTGGATTTGGTTTATAGAAACTATTGATCTGTCATGCTTCACTTAGATTATTTTGACAGTCTTAATATCATGGTAATTTGCTTAAAATCCTAATATGCTTGGTATGCAATATTAATAATAAAACTTTCTTATGAGTGTGTTGAATACTAAGAGAAGTTTGATGCTTGATGATTGTTTTGAGACATGGAGGTAATAATATCAAAGTCGTGCTAGTTGAGTAGTTGTGAAATTGAGAAATACTTGTGTTGAGGTTCGCAAGTCCCGTAGCATGCACGTATGGTAAACGTTTTGCAACAAATTTGAAACATGAGGTGTTATTTGATTGTCTTCCTTATGAGTGGCAGTCGGGGACGAGCGATGGTATTTCCCTACAAATCTATCCCCCTAGGAGCATGCGCGTATACCGAGGTTTTTGATGACTTGTAGATTTTTGCAATAAGTATGTGAGTTCTTTATGACTAATGTTGAGTCCATGGATTATACGCACTCTCACCCTTCCATCCTTGCTATCCTCTTCGGTACCGTGCATTGCCCTTTCTCACATTGAGAGTTGGCACAAAATTCGCCGGTGCATCGAAACCCCGTGATATGATACGCTCTTTAATACATAAAAATCCTTATATCTTCCTCAAAACAGCCACCATACCTACCTATTATGGCATTTCCATAGCCATTCCGAGATATATTGCCATGCAACTTTCCATCATTCCGTTCATCATGACACATTCATCATTGTCATATTGCTTAGCATGATCATGTAGTTGACATAGTATTTGTGGCAAAGCCACCTTTCATAATTCTTTCATACATGTCACTCTTGGTTCATTGCATATCCCGATACACTGCTGGAGGCATTCATATAGAGTCATCTTTCTTCTAGTATTGAGTTGTAATCATTGAGTTGTAAATAAATAGAAGTGTGATGATCATCATTTTCTAGAGCATTGCCCCAAGTGAGGAATAAAAAAATAAAAAAAGAAGTCCCAAAAAAAAGGGAAAGGCCATAAAAAAAGAAAAGGCCCCAAAAAATGAGAGAAAAAGAGAGAAAGGACAATGTTACTATCCTTTGCCACACTTGTGCTTCAAAGTAGCACCACGATCTTCAAAGTAGAGAGTCTCTCATGTTATCACTTTCATATACTAGTGGGAATTTTCCAGTATAGAACTTGGCTTGTATATTCGAACAATGGGCCTCCTCAAATGCCCTAGGTCTTCATGAGCAAGCAAGTTGGATGCACACCCACTAGTTTCTTTTGTTGAGCTTCCATACATTTATAGCTCTAGTGCATCCGTTGCATGGCAATCCCTACTCCTTGTATTAACATAAATATCTCCATAGCCCATTGATTAGCCTCGTTGATGTGAGACTTCCTCTTTTTTTGTATTAGCAGCAGCGCGGTATAAAAATAGACACTATTGCTAATTAGAAGCAACGAGCTTTAGAAAAGAGCACTGCTAATGACTGAGTAGTAGTAGCGCTCTAGGTGAAAAGAGCGCTACTACTATAATTGCCACGGTGTTGCCTCCAGGCTAGATATAGTAGCAGCGCCCTTCCCGTGGACGCGCTACTGCTAAAGAACTTAGTAGCAGCGGTTTTGCTCAGAACTCGCTGCTGGTAAGTATGACCGCAACTAATTAAGTTTAGTCCCATACTGCTAAGCGAACAAGGTGTTTACCACCTTAAATATGTTGCTTCTCACCCTATCTCGAGCACTTGGTCTTCATTGAACTATATGTGTATGATTTGTGGTTGCAATATGAATCCTCAAATGTGCCTATATAGGTACAGTGAGGATTCATGTTGACTATTTAGATTATACACAAAATGATCAATGATGACCAATGTATATTTTTCATGTTTTTACTAAACAAAAGAAATAACTGCTTCCATTAGCAGTAGCGGTTTTTCCCAAAACGCGCTGTAGATAAGTTAGCTATAGCGCGTTTTCTGTACGTGCGCTACTGCTAGTTTGAGTTAACCACCCCCTGCATCAAAATTTCGCTAAGTCCTCCTTTCCCCCCAACTGGCCTGTTCCCCTACTCCCTGTCGCCGCTGCCCGAACCCGAGCACGCCTGTGCCCTCACCGCCGCCGCCGCCCGCCCTCAACCTCACCGCCGCCGCTCTCGACCACACTGTCGCCGCCCTCGACCTCACCGCCGCCGCCCTCGACCGAGCCCGCCGAGCCTGCCGCCCAGGACCTCCGCCCTCCCGATCCCGAGCCCGCCCTCGCCGCCCCTCCGTCGCCGAGCACCTCCCCGCCACCGTCTCTCCCTCTGTAAGCCCCCCACCCCTCCCCAACCCCCTCTCTCTTTGCTTAGTTAGTAGATGATTTTTGTAGTTGTAGATGCTAATTTAGGGTTCATAGATAATGATTTTTAGAAGTAGTGGATAGATGTTAATTAGTAGTAGATGTATAATTAGCAGTAGTACATGTTAATTAGTAGTAGATGTAGTAGTTAGATGTTAATTAGTAGTAGTAGATGTGCTAGTTTCTTTCTATTTGTAGTAAGTTTATATTTAGTAAGAACTAGTTTAATTAATAGAACTAGTTTAGTTTTAGTTGAACTAGTTAAGTTTTAGTTGAACTAGTATAGAAGTAAATTAATAACTAGTTGAACTACTTCATTTTTAGAAAGAACTAGTTTTTTTCTTTTATACTAAGTTTATATTTAGTAAGAAGTAGTTGAATTAATAGACCTAGTTGAACATGTCATATTTGGTGTTATTTTTTAGTTTAAGCAATTATTTCATGTTTTGGTTACACCTCCAAGTGGCTTATGTTTTGCCGGAGTGTTGATTAATTTCCGTTCCGAAAAATTTCAGGCGCTCGATATGTCCTTTTTTAGCAAAGGTCGTGCCGGATTTTTCCGTGAATTCTGGCATGACTTGTGCTAGAATATGTGGGAAATATCGAGTGGCCTGGATTTTATTTGAAAATTAATGATCTAATTTAGGTTTTTTAGTAAATATATTTAATTGTGCAAGTTTAATCTTTGAATTATGAACGTAGGAAATGTCGTACTCGGACGACGACAGTCTCCCGGGGGAGTGCAGCTAGTGCCACGACGATCGAGGTATGTGCGACAGGTTCGTTGAGCTGGACGAAGATCGGCGCTTCAGCATTAAGCTCGAGGAGACCTTCGATGTTGAAACGGTACACAAGAACGGCAAGTGTTTTTTTCGTAATTAAGCATGACTTCAACTATTTCAACGTATAATTTTCATCTTTTACAATTCGACTAGCTTATCCCATGCCATGCAAGACGCTATGTCTTGGAGAGGATGGGTTTTGAAGACCATGAAAATTTTCAAACAAAGAAAATACACCTAAGGACCCATCATGATATCGATTTTGAAGTAAATCTGTATAATTCTCAGAGCGTAACCCATTTTGGTTGTCAAAATTGGGAAGCACTTTGAAAAATGTATGGTTTTTATGAGGGTATGATTGTCACAATGGATCTTGATCATCCTGACATCAAGCAAGACAATATGGACACTTGGGTCCTTGTTGATACGCTTCCAATTCTACCGCAATGTGAGTTTCTCAAACATAGTTATTAACTAATTTATATTGTTTATTTCAAAATAGTTGACAGCTTATTTCCATTGACATCTTATTTTGAATCTTCAAAGAATGTGCAGAAGATGGTAGACAAAACCCACTACACTGACGGCTCCGAATTAACTTATAAGGAGAAAAATCATCTGAATGCTTATTGTACTTTTTTTTAGAATTACAATACCTATTATCGAACTCCTCCAAATTATGGTGAATACGTGCCACTAGTGCATGTGTTGAACCATGATAACTTCTATGGAGATACCCTGGTAAGATATTTTACTATTACGACATCCGTGCATCTTTTGCATACTTCTAAAACTAGTACATCATTTCTAACTACGAAGTTATTACTATGTTTTTCAACAGAAAATCCCGATGGATTGTGTGCCTCATCTAATGTATTACAATGGTCGCCTAGACGTTCTGAACCTACAGCCAGGTCATCCTATGGATCTCACCTATGCATATCGAATTTCTGAAACCGGTGAACACATGCTAATCAAAGAGTGGAAAAAATGTTTGGACATTCGTAAGGAGGTTCTTGGAAGCAACATTAAGCGAAAGGCAAGAATTGGAGACAGGATAATCTGCATTCTCCATAATGGAGAGAGAGGGGCTATCTTGTTTTTTGCTATTTTACCTTAGAGAATATAGTAGGTCCTAAGAGAATGTAGTAGGTCCTATGAGGTACAATATGTTTATTATGTGATACAATGTGTTAGAGTTGAAGATGTCAGGAGTACTTGTGATTACGACTAGTGACCAATGATATGATGATGATGATGATAAGTTGTTAATGATATGATGATGATGATGATATTTATTATATCATTGGGTGAAAGAACCGCGGACTAGTTTCAAGTGGATGTCCATCCACTTGAAACTAGTCCACACGTTTCTTTCACCTCGTGATGTAAAAACAATTTGTAAATTCCTGTTGTATGAAAATTTGTGTAAAGGTGTACGAATACAACATGAAATAAAAAAGAAATAAAATACGAAATAATAGTAGCAGCGTGGGAAGAGAGAAGCGCTACTACTATTTACCAGCAGCGCTCCTCCTGGAACTCGCTGCTACTAAGTCGATTTAGCCGTAGCGTGGGTCGAGGCACGCTACTGCTATTCGTTAGCTGTAGCACCTTATCAGTAGCGCACCACCCCGGGCTACTGATAGGTCTAAAACCCGCGCTGCTGCTAGCCTTTTCTCTAGTAGTGGTAAGGGCAGCAAGGCACGTATTGTATTGTTGCCATCGAGGATAACAAGATGGGGTTTTCTTCATATTTCATGAGTCTATCCCTCTACATCATGTCATCTTGCTTAAGGCGTTACTCCGTTTTTAACTTAATACTGTAGATGCATGCTAGATAGCGGTCGATGAGTGGAGTAATAGTAGTAGATGCAGGCAGGAGTCGGTCTACTTGTCTCGGACATGATGCCTATATACATGATCATACCTAGATATTCTCATAACTATGCTTAATTCTGTCAATTGCTCAACAGTAATTTGTTCACCCACCGTAGAATACTTATGCTCTCGAGAGAAGCCTCTAGTGAAACCTATGGCCCCCGGGTCTATCTTTATCATATTAATCTCCTACTACTTAGTTATTTACTTTGCCTTTATTTTACTTTGCATCTGTATCACAAAAATACTAAAAATATTATCTTATCATATCTATCAGATCTCACTCTCGTAAGTGGCCCTATAGGGATTGAAAACCCCTATTTGCGTTGGTTGCGATAATTTATTTGTTTTGTGTAGGTATGAGGGACTCGCGCGTAGCCTCCTACTGGATTGATACCTTGGTTCTCAAAAACTGAGGGAAATACTTACCCTACTTTGCCGCATCATCCCTTCCTCTTCGAGGAAAACCAATGCAGTGCTAAAAGAGGTAGCAAGAAGGATTTCTGGCGCCGTTGCCGGGGAGGTCTACGCAAAAGTCAAGCATACCAAGTACCCATAACATACCCTTATCTCCCGCATTACATTATTTGCCATTTGCCTCTCATTTTCCTCTCCCCCAATTCACCCTTGCCGTTTTATTCGCCCTCTCTCTCTATCCTCCCTCTCTTTCTCTATTTGCCCTTTTTGTTCGCTTGCTTTTTGTTTGCTAGTGTGTTAGTTTGTTTGCTTGTCGTTATGGCTAGTCCCTTATCTTCTCCGTTGACCCCTGAGTTCGAAATCTTTCACTTCAAACAAAGGTTAGGAGAAAACTTAAAAGATGCCTGGTTGAGAATAATGGAATCTCATCGTAATTGTACCTCTGAAATAAATCTGAGAATTTTGCTTCGCAATTTTTAGGTTGGATTAAATATGTCTCATAGACAACTCTTGGATTGCGTTGCCAAAGG
>NW_021171810.1:9973-22911 GCF_002162155.2 Triticum dicoccoides
AGATTTTCTACTTTAAGTTTTGTGTTGTGAAGTTTTCAAGTTTTGGGTAAAGATTTGATGGATTATGGAACAAGGAGTGGCAAGAGCCTAATATTGGGGATGCCCATGGCAAACTCAATATAATCTAAGGACACATAAAATCCAAAGCTTGGGGATGCCCCGGAAGGCATCCCCTCTTTCGTCTACTTCTATCGGTAACTTTACTTGGAGCTATATTCTTATTTACCACATGATATATGTTTTACTTGGAGCGTCTTGTATGATTTGAGTCTTTGCTTATTAGTTTACCAATCATCCTTTCTGTACACACCTTTTGAGATATCCATACATGATTTGGAATTTGTTAGAATACTCTATGTGGTTCGCTTATATCTTTTGAGTTATATAATTTTGCTCTAGTGCTTCACTTATATCTTTTTGAGCACGGTGGTGGATTTGGTTTATAGAAACTATTGATCTGTCATGCTTCACTTAGATTATTTTGACAGTCTTAATATCATGGTAATTTGCTTAAAATCCTAATATGCTTGGTATGCAATATTAATAATAAAACTTTCTTATGAGTGTGTTGAATACTAAGAGAAGTTTGATGCTTGATGATTGTTTTGAGACATGGAGGTAATAATATCAAAGTCGTGCTAGTTGAGTAGTTGTGAAATTGAGAAATACTTGTGTTGAGGTTCGCAAGTCCCGTAGCATGCACGTATGGTAAACGTTTTGCAACAAATTCGAAACATGAGGTGTTATTTGATTGTCTTCCTTATGAGTGGCGGTCGGGGACGAGCGATGGTATTTTCCTACAAATCTATCCCTCTAGGAGCATGCGCGTATACCGAGGTTTTTGATGACTTGTAGATTTTTGCAATAAGTATGTGAGTTCTTTATGACTAATGTTGAGTCCATGGATTATACGCACTCTCACCCTTCCATCCTTGCTATCGTCTTCGGTACCGTGCATTGCCCTTTCTCACATTGAGAGTTGGCACAAACTTCGTTGGTGCATCCAAACCCCGTGACATGATACGCTCTTTAACACATAAACATCCTTATATCTTCCTCAAAACAGCCACCATACGTACCTATTATGGCATTTCCATAGCCATTCCGAGATATATTGCCATGCAACTTTCCATCATTCCGTTCATCATGACACATTCATCATTGTCATATTGCTTAGCATGATCATGTAGTTGACATAGTATTTGTGGCAAAGCCACCTTTCATAATTCTTTCATACATGTCACTCTTGGTTCATTGCATATCCCGGTACACCGCCGGAGGCATTCATATAGAGTCATCTTTCTTCTATTATCGAGTTGTAATCATTGAGTTGTAAATAAATAGAAGTGTGATGATCATCATTTTCTAGAGCATTGTCCCAAGTGAGGAATAAAAAAAGAGAAGGCCCAAAAAAAGAGAAAGGCCATAAAAAAAGAAAAGGCCCCAAAAAATGAGAGAAAAAGAGAGAAGGGACAATGTTATTATCCTTTGCCACACTTGTGCTTCAAAGTAGCACCATGATCTTCATAGTAGAGAGTCTCTCATGTTATCACTTTCATATACTAGTGGGAATTTTTCATTATAGAACTTGGCTTGTATATTCCAACAATGGGCCTCCTCAAGTGCCCTAGGTCTTCATGAGCAAGCAAGTTGGATGCACACCCACTAGTTTCTTTTGTTGAGCCTTCATACATTTATAGCTCTAGTGCATCCGTTGCATGGCAATCCCTACTCCTTGTATTAACATAAATCGGTGGGCATCTCCATAGCCCATTGATTAGCCTCGTTGATGTGAGACTTCCTCTTTTTTGTCTTCTCCACATAACCCCCTCGTTATATTCTATTCCACCTATAGTGTTATGTCCATGGCTTGCGCTCATATATGGCGTGAAAAGTTTATAGGTCTGAGATTACTAAAGTATGAAACAATTGCTTGGCTTGTCATCGGGGTTGTGCATGATGATAGCATTCTTGTGTGATGAAAATGAAACATGACTAAACCATATGATTTTGTAGGGATGAACTTTCTTTGGCCATGTTATTTTGAGAAGACATAATTGCTTAGTTAGTATGCTTGAAGTATTATCATTTTTATGTCAATATGAACTTTTGTCTTGAATCTTTCGTATCTGAATATTCATACCACAATTAAGAAGAATTACATTAAAATCATGCCAAGTAGCACTCCGCATCAAAAGTTATGTTTTTATCATTTACCTACTCGAGAACGAGCAGGAATTAAGCTTGGGGATGCTTGATTCGTCTCCAACGTATCTATAATTTTTGATTGCTCCATGCTATATTATCTACTGTTTTGGACATTATTGTTCTTTATTATCCACTTTTATATTATTTTTGGGACTAACCTATTAATCGGAGGCCCGGCCCAAAATTGTTGTTTTTGCCTGTTTTAGGGTTTCGAAGAAAAGGAATATCAAACGGAGTCCAAACGGAATGAAACCTTCGGGAACGTGATTTTCTCACAGAATACAACTCAGGAGACTTGGACCCTATGTAGGGGGCGCGCCTGCCCCCCCCCCCAAGCACGCCCTCAACCCTCGTGGGCCCCCTGTTGCTCCACCGACGTACTTCTTCCTCCTATATATATCCACGTACCCCCAAAATATCAGAACAGGAGCCAAAACCATAATTCCACCGCTGTAACTTTATGTGTCCACGAGATCCCATCTTGGGGCCTGTTTCGGAGCTCCGCCGGAGGGGGCATCGATCACGGAGGGCTTCTACATCAACACCATAGCCCCTCCGATGAAGTGTGAGTAGTTTACTTCAGACCTACGGGTCCATAGTTAGTACCTATAAGGCTTCTTCTCTCTTCTTGGATCTCAATAAAATGTTCTCCCCCTCTCTTGTGGAGATCTATTCAATGTAATCTTCTTTTTGCGGTGTGTTTGTTGAGACCGATGAATTGCGGGTTCATGATCAAGTCTATCTATGAATAATATTTGAATCTTCTCTGAATTCTTTTATGTATGATTGGTTATCTTTGCAAGTCTCTTTTAATTATCAGCTTGGTTTGGCCTACTAGACTGATCTTTCTTGCAATGGGAGAAGTGCTTAGCTGTGGGTTCAATCTTGCGGTGTCCTTTCCCGGTGACAGTAAGGGCAGCAAGGCACGTATTGTATTGTTGCCATCGAGGATAACAAGATGGGGTTTTCTTCATATTGCATGAGTCTATTCCTCTACATCATGTCATCTTGCTTAAGGCGTTACTCCGTTTTTAACATAATACTCTAGATGCATGCTGGATAGCGGTCGATGAGTGGAGTAATAGTAGTAGATGCAGGCAGGAGTCGGTCTACTTGTCTCGGACGTGATGCCTATATACATGATCATACCTAGATATTCTCATAACTATGCTCAATTCTGTCAATTGCTCAATAGTAATTTGTTCACCCACCATAGAATACTTATGCTCTCGAGAGAAGCCTCTAGTGAAACCTATGGCCCCTGGTTCTATCTTTTTCATATTAATCTCCTACTACTTAGTTATTTACTTTGCCTTTATTTTACTTTGCATCTTTGTCATAAAAATACCAAAAATATTATCTTATCATATCTGTCAGATCTCACTCTCGTAAGTGGCCCTATAGGGATTGACAACCCCTATTTGCGTTGGTTGCGAGGATTTATTTGTTTTGTGCAGGTACGAGGGACTCGCGCGTAGCCTCCTACTGGATTGATACATTGGTTCTCAAAAACTGAGGGAAATACTTACGCTACTTTGCTGCATCATCCCTTCCTCTTCGGCGAAAACCAACGCAGTGCTAAAAGAGGTAGCAGGTACCCAAACATTGACCTCTTTATTGTGTGCTGCATTAAAAATGATAATAACACTTGAATGCTGTTTTTAATTTATGCTTAAGATCGATTGTCTCGCGAAAGCATGAGCATTGCTATTATCCATTAATTAAAATTAACACATGGATGATTGTGTTCCCTTTAAACAAATGTTCCAACATGTTACAACAATAAACTTAATTGCAATGTGAAATTGGCTGGCAAACTATTACAAATAAATTTAGGCACTTGAAACCCCATTTAGAAACTACGGTAGCAAAACACATCTTCTAGAACATGCTACTCCTACCTATGTTGGGAGAGGTAGATATATCATTAACACTTTCTAGTAGAGTGCCCATGCGTTGCCACATGCTTTAAAAAAATTAAGATACAATCCACGGAGCTACGAAATAACCGAGAACAATACCCTCTTAGCTAACATACAATTTTTTTGACAATCATCTAACACACATAGTATCAAACACAATAATGTTATAGCATTTACATCCAGTCCCCTCCAATCCTCCTCAAACGTTCGCATGTGGATGCTCTAAGACATACTCCCTCCGTTCCTAAATATTTGTGTCTTTCTAGAGATTTCAACAAGTGACTACATACGGAGAAAAATGAGTGAATCTACACTCTAAAATATGTCCAAAATGAGTGAATCTACATAGAGAGCCGTACGTTGTTGATGTGTTGAGTTTATGATTTTACAGTGAATAAGACATCTGCGTAAAATGAGGAAATTATGTTGTTCTATAAATATAGTTTTTCTATGTTTCGCCGGCTCTCACAGTTTACTTTTGGCTTGAAAGAGAATCAGATTGCGGATAAAACACGACTTCAATTGATTGAAGCCCTTGTGATCGTGACAAGTCAATGACATTAATCTTCTTGGGAGCCTATCATCTTATAGAACAACACTTTGAATAAACTTGGGAGCCTGCATGTATATCGGATAATTCAGAATACAGCTCACGACAAGCTTATTTATCACCAAACATGCTATATACTCAAGCAAGCAAAAATAGCAAAATATAACGTACGGCTTATAGTCTTACCTGTTAAAAGCTCTTTTTTCCCTTATTATTTTGGAGAAGAAGTGTCGGCTGCATATCCATGTGATCTTTCAAGGCAGAAGGGCCTACACTGAACCAATCTTATCAATGTAGAAATACAAAAACAAGAACAACCGAATTACAACTTTATTCAGATATCAGCAAAATTTTAAGATAACTTATAGTATTGAAGTACATCCAAGAATTGTTCCTTCCACAAAATGTCAACATGGTTTTGGGGTTGTACTCAGAGGACCATTTCATGTCAGAAAATTGAATTACTGATCCACAAGGGGGGCAACTCCTGAAATCTCTCTCTCTTGTTGGAGCAACTGGTCACTGACTCAAGCAAGTCCTCTAGAGCCTCAGCTCGCAGCCAGTAGGATGTCGTGTCGAACCTCTTCTGCCTCCAATCGGACGAACTTCCAACTTGATTATTGTCGATACTGAGTAGGTTCAAATCACGAGTGTTGGTGTAGCTTTCGCTGTCCCCCTGGAGCACTTGGAAAGTGCATTTGTCCTTGGTGATTTGTCAGTGATAGATGGTGGCAAGAGCTTCATGATGGGATGCAATGGATCTTCAAACGATGCCAGTGGGAATTCACCAATTCTGTCAATTCAAGGTGCGTTAACTGAAAGATCAGGAGACTTCAATCTGGTGAGAATGTCGGTGATTCGGCTCTTCTCAACTGCTTTGAACATGTGTGGGGAAAGTGATGCTCACTGTGTAGCTTGTATTGTCTAGTCCATTGAAGACCTTGACGGCGTAGGCTGCTAGTGTCCAAACAACAAAAGGTTAATGCATAATATTTGATCAAAGTACACACAATAAGTCACACATGTACTACACATAACGCGAACCTGCAAGTTGATACACAGCTCTCCCGCATGTTCAGTTATTTTTTACTGTGTACAAGAGTTTAACCTTTTGTATGGCCAGATAGTACGTACCTCCTCTTTGTGAGCTGTTATAGCATGAAATGTTTTTGCAGGTTCTAGCCGTCTCCTAGGAGTCGAGGACGCCCTTCGTGGAGTAGGTCCCGGTGATCCTGTTTCATTTGAATGTTTATCCTGCATCGCTTCTTTGACAACTTCCTTGTTGACCTGGACTGGTAACTGACCCATCTCTTGATGAAGCCGTTCTGAACAATCTTTTGCTGTTCTCGTAGACTGAGGAGGGCCATGGTTAGCAGTGGCATTGTCAAGTTCCACAATCCTCTGTACTTTAAATGAATGACTCTTAATATATCGGGCTTTGCAATTGTCTTCATCATCAGAACATAGTCTTGTTTTTTTCATGTCTATTAGGAAGTATAGCTAGGAACATATTGCGAGCCGGACTTGATTTCGATTGGATTTCCAACACATAGGGCTGAAGAAGTCCATGATGAAATATGAAAGGGATCTTTTGGAATAGCAGAGGTCTGGCAGACTTGGCTAAGCAATGGTTCCTTGCTGAAACAAGTATAGAGGATAAATTAGGGTTTATAGCTCTACTTGAGACTGGTAGAGATAACTTTACACCACAATTTCTAGGCTCACTTACAGAGGGAGTAGCCTTTGATTGGCACTGCCTTCCGCCAAGAGGGAGATCCGGTGGGATTCTCTTGGGAGTGAAGTGTGAGACTCTTGAGGTTCTAAATGTAGTAAGAGGAGATTATATGGTGAAGTTCAGGGTTAGGTCCAAATTTGATGGGTTCCGTTGGGCCTTAGTGGCAGTGTATGGTGCTGCCCAACCAGAGTTTAAGCCGGAGTTCTTAGAAGATTTGGTACGGATTTGTGGAGATGAAAGACTGCCAATTTTGGTAGGAGGCTATTTTAATATCATTAGGAGGAAGGAAGAAAAGAACAATGATCGTTTTGATGGACGGTGGTCTTTTATGTTCAATATGATCATTGAGAGTCTTGATCTTAGGGAGATAGAGCTTTCAGGAAGACAATTTACCTGGGCAAATTCTCTTCCTACTCCTACGTACGAGAAGCTTGATAGGGTACTTACGAGTGTGGAATGGGAACAAAAATGCCCTATCGGTGCACGCGATGCAAAGGGCGATCTCGGACCACACACCCCTGTTAGTTGATTCCGGTGACGCCACACATATTGGCAATAAAAATATTTTCTTGTTCAAATTCAGTTGGTTCGAAAAAGAAAATATCATTCAGATGGTGGCTAGAGAGTGGGCTAAACCAATGAAGGGCACATCTAGCGTGGAACGCTGGCAGAACAAAATCAGACACCTGAGACAACTCTTGAGGGGTTGGGCCAGAAATGAGAGTGGGATCTATTAAAATAGAAGGAGAGGCTTCTCTAGTTAATTCAGACGCTAGATATACGGGCGGAAACGAATTTGCTCGATCAGACTGAGCAAGCTTGAAAGTCGGAGGCCGAGGCCAACTTGCGTAAGTTACTTAGAGAAGAAGAAATGAAGTGGGCATTGCGTGCCAAAGTTCTTAAGGTGGTAAAAGGGGATGACAATACACAATTTTTCCATATGATTGCGAGTGGCAAGCATAGGATAAAAAAATCATTCAGCTTGAACAGGGTGAGGAATAGTTGTTGGGCATGAGAATTTGAAGATGTATATTCCCAACTATTACAAGCAGTTGTTTGGACCTCCGATAGAGAACGCCGTGACTCTAGATGAGAGTGTACTGGCAGATATCCCTCAGTTGCAGTCAGAGGAGAATGAGATCATGTCTGCTCCTTTCACTGAGAAGGAGGTGTTTGAGGCGATAGATCAAATGAAACCAAACAAGGCACCGGGACCAGATGGGTTCCCGACAGAATTTTATAAGAAATGTTGGCATATCGTGAAGGACGATCTTATGCCAATGTTTCATGATCCTTTCAATGGGCATCATCAACTGTTTCATTTGAATTTTGGCACGATCACTCTTCTCCCTAAAATGGAGGAGGCCATCTGCATCGAGCAATTCAGGCCCATCTGCTTATTGAATGTCAGTTTCAAAATCTTTACGAAAGTGACCACCAATAGGCTGACAAAAGTGGCACACTCGATGGTGCAACCAAGTCAGGCTGCCTTCATGCCTGGAAGACACGTCCTAGAAGGGGTAGTTGTCTTACACGAAACCTTACATGAAATCCACTCGAAGAAACTCGATGGACTGATATTCAAAGTGGATTTTGAAAAGTCTTATGATAAAGTTAAGTGGCCTTTTCTACAGCAAGCTATGCGCTTGAATGGTTTCAATGCACCCTGGAGGAATCAGGTCGATTCCTTTGTCCAGAAAGGCGGTGTTGGAATAAAGGTGAATGATGATATTGGACATTAGTTTCAAATGCATAAAGGCCTGAGGCACGGTGAGCCAATGTCCCCGATACTGTTTAATATTGTGGCTAACATGTTGACAGTACTCATAGGCTGGGCCGAGGAAAAGGGGCTGGTTGATGGACTAGTCCCTCATCTAGTGGATGGGGGGTATCCATCTTACAATATGCAGATGACACAATATTATTTATGGAACATGACCTTGCACAAGCTCGAAATATGAAACTCATCCTATGCCTCTTTGAGCAATTGTCGGGGCTGAAGATCAATTTCCACAAAAGGGAACTCTTCTGTTTTGGAAGGGCCAAGGATGACCAAAAAGAATACAAGAACCTGTTCGGCTGTGAACTGCGATCTTTGCCCTTTAGCTATCTTGGCATTCCAATCCATCATAGGAAATTGACTAATAAAGAATGGAAATGTATCAAGGATCGATTCGAGAAGAAATTTAGCTGCTGGAAGGGTAAGCTTATGTCATATGGAGGACGGCTACTATTAATTAATTCAGTACTAACGAGCATGCCGATGTTCCTCCTGTCTTTTTTCGAAATACCCAAAGGGGTACGCAAGAGATTAGACTTTTATCGATTTCGATTCTTCTGGCAATCGGATGAGGTTAAGACAAAATATCGTCTGGCAAGATGGGACATTATTTGTCGACCAAAGGACCATGGGGGTCTTGGGATTAAAAACCTCGAGGTGAAAAATAAATGCTTGTTGAGTAAATGGCTATGTCGATTATCACTGCATTCCGAAGGAATGTGGGCCCAGATTCTTCGCAACAAGTATTGACACTCCAAAACTCTAGCCAAGGTTACCGTAAGACCTAATGAGTCACCATTTTGGAAGGGACTCATGAGAGTGAAAGATACTTTCTTCCATGGGGTGAAGTTTAGTGTTGGGTACGGCTCAACAATAAGGTTTTGGGAGGATACGTTGTTAGGAGATACACCACTAGCTCTCCAGTATCCTTCACTGTATCATATTGCTCAACGCAAGGAAGAGTACGTGGCAACAGTGATGCGGACGGTACCCTTGAATATCCAGTTCAGGCAATCTCTAGTTGGGGAACGCTGGACTTCTTGGCTACACTTAGTCAGGAGGCTAATGGAGGTGCACCTCTCTGATGAGGAGGATTATTTTAGATGGAAGCTCACGAATAGTGGCTTGTTCATGGTCAAGTCCATGTACTTAGATCTCATCAACTCTGACCCAATCCCGCGATCGCTTTATATTTGGTGAGTTAAAGTGCCCTTACAAATTAACATATTTATGTGGTTTGTTCACAAACAAGTGCTAACCAAAGATAACTTATTGAGGCGGAGATGGGTAGGTAGCTCGAGGTGTTGTTTTTGTGATCAGGATGAAACAATACAACACCTATTTCTTGATTGTCCTCTTGTGAAGTTACTTTGACGGTCGGTGCATGTAGCCTTTAATATTTCACCTCCTAATAGCATAGAAGCATTGTTTGGGACGTGGCTTGATGGAGTGAATGTTCATATCACATGTAATATTCGGATCGGAATATGCGCACTTATTTTGGCTATATGGAACTGTAGGAATGATACAATTTTTAACAGAAAACCTATGACTAATTTCTTGCAGGTCATATTCGAGGCTACGGCATGGATCCGTACGTGGTCATTACTCACTCGTACAGCCTCCAGGGAGCAGCTGGCTACTGGGTGCAACCGATGGGAGATGGCAGCACGGGTTTTTTTCAACCAGTTTGGATGGCGATCACTGCATAGGATAGGTCCTTAGTGGATCCTCATCCAGCCGGATGCGGCTTTGAGACTTGTACTCTTTATTTTTTTTCCTTTGCTCCTTTTGTGAGCAGTACTTTGCAGTTCAGACTTTGTTACTGACGGTTTTTTAATAAATTGGCTGCATGCATCTCTCCGATGCAGAGGTCGAGGGATGGCCTCCTCTTCAAAAGAAAGGGCTGAAGATGCGGATGGTTTAGCAGATCTACAACCTGGAAAACATAATCAATATGAGGCGATGAGATGCGCAAATGAGTGTAGAAACAAGATTATAGTCATTAAAATAAAATAAATATTCTCTAGGAAAATGACTCGTACACGGTCTGTGATCTGGATTTCTACGCAGCATGCTTTTGATGAGTCCCCTACTGCATGATAGAAAATGAACATATTATAAAAATAATTTTCAGATGCCATGAATAGTTCACAAGAACTTCCTTCAAGTTAATCCGTTACAAGTGCTTACAATGCGCCAAAATATATTGTCGGTACAGGGGCGACAACAGACTTGTTAATCTTGTTTATCAGTGTCTGCATATCCTGTTAGGGAAAAACATCATCTTAAATGCAACTTTTGGCGAAATGTAATACCAAATGCTTAAAGAGCATATCGACTTACAAATGCTTATAGATGCAGCATCCTGAAAATTGCAAATATTTAGACAAGAGAACAATGCGACATTCAGAGCAAGACATGTGACTGAATATTAGATAGGAATACTTGCCTAACGACCATACGTCGGGCTTGGAGCCATATGGAATGTCAGGAAGAAGTTCAGGGAACATGTAACTGGGAGTTCCTACAACCTTCAGAACAAACACAATATATCAAATTATATAAGCAACTTATATATTAGAAAGAAACACGTGCCTGTGGATTGAGAAAGAACAACTTAGCGACGAAGCTAAATCATCAGAAGTAAACACTTTAGCCAGCCCAAGATCACCTGTTTCAGACAACATATATATTCGAAAACAGAAGATATTGCCATCCGTTCTTTCAAGTATTTTTCCTAGTAACTGATTTTATTAGAGCGTACTGACTGATCAGTATATTTTGGTCCTTTGTAAGAAATATATTTGAACACTAAAAAAAAGTACTATGCATGGTGAGCAACCGGCTAGGCTTAACTGAAATGAAATGTGAGTACCAGATAAAGGTTACAAATGTAAAAACCTTGACATCTCGATGAAGGATATGATTGGCATGCAAGTAATCAAGCACCATCAGGAGCTGCACAAGCCACACACAGAGTTTCTGCATCCAGAAAAATTGGCATTGCAACGGGGCAAAATTCAGTAAGCGGAATTTGCGGCTACTGAACAAGACATATTACAAAGTAGTTGAGCACCTTCTCCGAGAAATGGTTGCCGTTAGCCTTCTTAATGGCCTCTAGCCTGCAAATGCATAGGGAAAAACAGAGAACCACAATTTCGTTACAAGTTCCAAATTCAGTTCAGAGCTCACTTCACAAGTTACACACATACAAGTCCCCTCCCCCGCAGTAACCAATCCTGATGCACACATAGCACCCCTGATGACAACAACAAAAAACACGAATTTCAGAGGTCGGCGGTCACATGAATCCTTCCGTCAGAACATTTTTTTATTTTTGAAATTTTCAGTAGGAAGATTGAAACGTTGCAAGATAAGATCATAAGAGAAGAGGGGAGACCATGCTCACCTTCGCCACCCAAGAATCTTTGTTTTCCACGATGTAAGGGCTCCTTAATTTTGCGATGAGCTCCATCTGCATGAACAAAATGCCGAATTTCATCCAAAGGTCAAACAAACCATGCATCTAAGTTGAATGTTGACATGTGACATGGCACAAAATAGGAAATGAAAGAAACCTCTTGGTGCGCGGATCCCTGGCACCTCATGGTCTGACGAGCGAGCTCGATCTTCTTCAAGACATACCTGCAACAAGGCATACTTGAGATTGAGAGATGATCCAGGGACTGTGGGGAGCAAGCAAGGGTGGAATTGCACCAACCTCTTCCTCTCAACCTTGTGCCTCACCAGGAGCGCAGAGCCAAAGGAGCCCTTCCCAATCTGCTCAAGCACCTCGTCTGATTCAGCCCAAATAGCTTCTTCCCTGCGAAGAATCATACGGCCCTGAAGGGGAATCGCAAGAAAAACACCCAAGGAATTGAATTGTTACGTTGCCTGTGCTAATTCTTGCAAGGAAACAGACTGGAGAAAATTTCAACGGCCCACACCAAGGACAAATTCGATTCTAGAGTCAGAAAGGAAGAAAAAAGAAGGAAGCAGAACGGACGCGCAGTCAATACATGTGCAGAGTGTTGTAAATTAACAACTACCTAAAGAATTCTACCACACACCAATTTACTAAAAATGACAATTGACTTTGAAACTTAATTAATGTATCCTTGAATAAAAATAACTAAATATAATATCAGTATAAGGACTCTTAACATCTTAGTACAATGTATTTATTTATCTCGTGTACAGAAGTTCAGTTAAGTTTGTTAGAACCAGGCTGAGAGCTTCAATCTCTATAATCCCGTTTTCCCCCAAACCCTAAAACCTCTGGCGGCGCTGGTGGCGACTAGGGTTTGACGTGGAACCTTCTCTGCCCAACGATTCGTCGCCGGTGCAAGCGAGGTAGGAGAGTGGCAAGTTCTCCGGGCTCATGGCTGCTCCCAGCGCCACAGGCTCGGGGGAGGGGAGCGATTCCCAGGCAGGGAACGCCGCCAGGAGGATACTTGAGGAGGCCCTTGGGAAGCTTGATATATCGAGGAAGAGGCTACTCCTCTGATCCTTGACGATTGCATCGAGGGAAGGCCGGGGAAGTGGCTATTGGCCGATAAAGTGCTCCACCGGAACCATATTCACATCCAGACCATCACTAATGCGCTTCGGCCGGCTTGGGGCAATCCACGAGGTCTCAAGTTCAGATCGGCGGGAGTAAACATGTTTGTTGCAGAGTTCGAGACTCAGAGAGACAGAGATCGGGTGTGGGGAGGCTCACCTTGGCACATCAGCAAAAAC
>NW_021171811.1:0-1051 GCF_002162155.2 Triticum dicoccoides
TGATAATTTTTCATATATAAATTATTTAATTTGGAGTTACGGTTAATTTTCTATGATTTATTGAAGTTTTAGCTATTTTCTGAAATTTCCTGAATAATATTAAATCCAGAAAATACTTATTGCGTCAGCCCCACGTCACAGTGACGTCAGCAGGGTCAACTGGGCTGGCTCGGTCAAACCTGACGTGTGGGGGCCACACGTCAGTGACACAGGAGCTAATCCCGGTCAAACCCAGCGCTGACTGGGGTTTGACCAGGGGTGGGGCCCGCTGTCAGTGGCCTAGGGGGTTGGTTAGCGCGTCATTAGTGGCTAATGACAGCGCCACGTCACTGGCCACCGGAGTTCGGCCGGCGGCGACCCGAAACGCGGCGGAAGTTCACCGGGGTTGCGCTACGGGCGGCGGCTGGACGTGCGAAGGGCACCAGAAGGTAGCCCGTGCCCGTGCGCATCTAGGGGGCCAACGGGAGGTGCGGGGTGGCCGGGGTTCGCCGGAATGGAGCCCGAGGCGGCGGCCGGAGCTCGGGTGGGTGCGGGGTTAGCGCTGCAGCTTGCAAACAAGCTAGCTGCCACGCTAGCGTTGCTCCACGGGTCGTTGCGAGTGCAACGGACGCACGCGCGGGGCCATTTGGTCACCGGGGCTTCGCCGGCGACGAGTCCGTGCGGCGGAGCGTCTCGGCTCCGGTAGAGGGGGCGGCTAGAGCTCGTAATCGGGCTTGGGGTTAGCGGGAAACGAAGCAGGGACTCACGGGGATCGTGCAGGGAGGGTCAGCGAGCTCGGGGAAGCGACGATGGTGGCGAATTGACGGTGAAGATCCTCGGCGGCCGGCGATGGAAACGGCGATGCCGGCGGCGTTGTGGCGCGTCCGTAGGGCCGTGGGTCGGTGGGGAGGAAGGAGGGGTCGAGGGGGAGCTCCTGGGCGCATCGGCGAGGCTAGGGGTGGCTGGTGGCCACGGGGAAGCTCGTCGGCGGCGGCGGGTGTGTTCGGTGGCTGCGCGCGAGAGAGCCAGAGGAGGAGAGGAGCTCGGGGAGAGAGTGAGAGGCCTGGGGGGG
>NW_021171812.1:0-1604 GCF_002162155.2 Triticum dicoccoides
AAAAATGAGAGTGGTTAGGGCTCATCTAGATGCCCTACCTCTTCCCACCTCACTGCTTCTCAGAATCTCGGGTGAAAGCCCTAACTGCAGTGGGCGGCTACAGCGCTAAAGGCATCGTGTCCTTCCTGGATGCGTCGCAGTGAGAACTTTGTGATGGTGGCATCGCTTGGGTTCATTGGCAGGTGTAGATGTCGTTCCCCTTTTCCTCCAGGCGTCATCTAGTCCGAGGGAAACTCTAGATCTGAGTCTCTCGGATCGAATGATGACGGAGACTATGGTGTCGTTTTCCTCCTGAGGGCATTGTTTTGGAGCATAGGTTCACTAGAGGGGCCAACAGGTGGAGCGGTGTTGCATCTACCGCATTGAAGACGGTGGGTCTCAACAGAGTCTCAGCATTGGACGGGGTCTGATGGACGTGCGTAGAATAGTGGCATTGTCTAGCGTCATGGTGACTTCGGAGGCAGATGGGCCTGGCAAGTTCTACGCAACGATCCCTCCTGAAGATGGGATGACGGATGATGGCGGTGGCATATCCTAGAGCATGCGCATGCGGTGTGCGTTGTAGGATGCCTAGACCGATTGGGGCTCTCAGCTGCCAGGCGGGCAGATTATTGAGGCCATTGGATTACATGGTGTCCGTTGATGTTGTCAGGGCACATTTTTATACTTGTAGGTGTAGAGACTGTGTTTGCCTCGAAGGTGGTGTGTTGTTACTCTTTGTATTTATTTTGTCAGACCCTGTTGAATAACTTAATAAAGATGAGGGCACTACCGCATTTGTTTTAGGCACTACAACGAGGCACTACTAGGTGGTCGGTGATATGTGTCTTATTTATATAATAAAGATCATAGTAGAAGTTAGGTGGAAACCGAACCTGACAAAATTTAAAAAAACAAGCAACTGAACGTTAGGCTTTGCACAAAGGAATAACAGCCAAAGATAGAAATACAATCAAGCACGAAGAAGCCCCTGAGCTTCTACATGTAAGCACATCGCGGGTTTCGAAAGATATGGAACCCGCCGTCCATTTTTTATTTCTTTTTTCTATTTTACTGCACCCACATTTCTTGTTCTTTTTATTTCCATTTTTGTTTTAGGTCATTTTCTCTGTCCTTTTGTTGTTTTCAGCTCTCTCAATTTTTACAATAATACTTATAATTCGTCAAAATTTTCATTTTTTTTATTACTTTCGAATTACTGAATGTCGCTTTCTAAATTCATAAACATTTTTGAAATCTACAAAAAGGATGCAATTGTTTTAAGAACACATGGACATTTTTTTAATTTTTCGAATAGTTTTAACATATTTCTAGTCGTGAATATTTCTTAAAAAAAGTCATGAACTTCAATGGAAAGAGACAAAGCCTTTTTCTCTCCCGCAAATTTAATGATTTTAATAAGTTAATTTTTAAAATTTATCAATATAGTTTGAATTCATGGATATATTTAAAAATAGTTTTTTCAATTAACGAATATATTTTAAATTTCATGAAAAACAATTTATCCACGATTTTTTTAAATTCATGAATATTTTCAAATTCAAAATAATTTTTAATTATGAATATTTTAAATATTCACATGCATTTTTAATAAATTAAAAAAA
>NW_021171813.1:0-1290 GCF_002162155.2 Triticum dicoccoides
ACGCCAGGGTTGCTCTTGATGGCATTCTCTACTTCTGTCCTCACGGTGCCCTCCACGTCCACATCGGCGGCCGTTGTGCCTCCGGCAGAACAGGCCAGCAACAGGCACAGAGACAACAAGGCGGCGCCGGTATTAACCTTGGCCATCTTAATTTGATGCCTCTGCTAGCTAGTTTGCTAAGATAAACTGCTGCTGTGGTCTGTGTGCTTAGGTAGCTTAAGGTGGAGGGGTATATATAGGATCACAGCGCACCAACGATCATGGATAATATATCTCCTATGCTTAGCTTGCATCCATGTGCAACGGTTACGTTAGCAGCCGCTGCCATGTTGGAGGAAACTAACTGAGTCGAATATATATCTGCGTTGCCTATTAGAGTACTACTATGTGATATTTATACAACTGGAGGAGGCATTGGGCTAGTTAGGTATCACAACTTGTCTGACTATGACATATCCAAACTTAGTTTAGGTCATCATACATACACAGATGATTTTATTATTTAAAAGGTTTACAACACTTTTTTGTTGGCTACAAAACCATATATTTTTTGGTCTCCGTAAAATTAGGAATTTATTTATCAATGAAAAAGCGTGTACGATGGTTATATCTCAACGACCCCACACAAAATAAATCAATACATTTCCTAAGCTTCCAGGAATTGAGAGCTGCTGGTGCATCGGGGCTTTAGCCGAAGCTCATGGACCCCATCTACAGGTTTAAGGTACGAGTGCTTTGGTGCAATTGTTTGAGTCGGTTTCTTCTTGTAATACGACATGTGTGCAAGCGACGAAGAGTCACATCACCCGTGCCCTCAACCCCTCCTTCTCGCTTGGAGCCCCTCTCTCGCCAAATGTGGCCCTCGATCAGCAACAATGGCCTTTGTCAAGGTATGTATGCTTATCTATTTTTAACCCTGTTCAGTGTGTTATAATTTTTTATTGTTTTATTTGTTCAGTGTGTTATAATTTTTTATTAATACGCTAAAAGACAATCCATCTTCATGACCCGCGCATGTGATCTGTTCCAGACTAGAATCTCTGGCATCAATTTGCTCTGACTTTAATTATCAGCTTGTTGCTACCAGCTTATAGTGCCAGCCAATAGTTTGCACTTATATGCTATTACCGTCGGTCATTCCATGTCAACTGATGTTTAAGTTTTATCAACTGCCATCTTCAATGATGTTTAACCCCTGTTATTTTTATCAAGAAGTCACCCGATTCACTTCAAGGCATGCGAGCCAACTCTTGTTGTCTCGATCTGGCCTTCTTATTCTAAGTTTGATTC
>NW_021171814.1:0-912 GCF_002162155.2 Triticum dicoccoides
TGGCTATCCTGTTCTACGACTACCAGAAACTCTGGAGGTGAAACAACGTACACGAGTCCACTAATCACCATACAATACACTACTATGGATTCATCCCCGTCTCCCTACGAGAAGGCCATCCATAGCACTCACACTTGTCTTGAGCATTTTATAGTATCCACTTCAAGTTGTCTATGTACCATGTAAGCATCCAAGAAGTCCATAACCGCGGACCCGGCTATTCGAATAGATCATGTTAACCCTGCAGGGGTGTACTTCTTCACACACGCTCTCGCCACTTACCGCCATGTACACGTCATGTATCTCGGCAACCTTCAAGCAGAAGCCTGGCGAGGGTGTCGGCCACGACCTGACTAACCACACAAGACTCTAGTCCAGGTTTATCGCCTATTCGGGTTCCATCCGCAAGGAGATCCGGCCGGGGTGTCGCTCACGGCCCCAAACGATGTGTACAGGGTTCCCGAGCCCACCATCCGGGTGCCACTCGGTACACCAGGCCACGTGTGCCTAGTCTGTCCCAAGCCCACCCTGTCGGGTGCCACTTGGTAGAAAAATAGCACTACCTACAAACACCAGAAACTAGTTGCGACTCCTGGACAGAGACCAAGTTGGTTAATAAGTCGAGAGGGGTCGAGTTACCGGAACCCAATGTGTGGTAGTATCGAGTCATTGGACAACATACACAGAACTCAGTGCTTAAGGACGGTTCCAGTGAGACAACCCACCATGTACTCCTACATGGCCTCTCACCGCTACCTTTACCAAATCGTGTTCACACACTTCACTCTCAGCATCAGAACATATCGTGACACTCCAATTCATTCCCAATGAATCAGACCTGACACAACTCTAAGCAATAGCAGGCATAGCATGGTAGGAACACAACAATGGCTTCAATCAACTCCTACACAT
>NW_021171815.1:0-1266 GCF_002162155.2 Triticum dicoccoides
TTTGTTCGAGGTAAACCTAAAACAAAGTCCATAGATATATCCTCCCAAGGAACACTAGGTACAGGCAAAGGCATATATAAACCATGAGGATTGAGTCGTGACTTAGCTTTTTGACATGTAGTGCAGCGAGCAATAAAACGCTCAACATCCCGTCTCATCTTTGGCCAAAAGAAATGTGTAGCAAGTACGTCCTCCGTCTTCTTCACGCCAAAGTGTCCCATTAATCCTCCTCCATGCGCCTCCTGCAACAACAAAAGACGAACGGAGCTAGCTGGAATGCATAGCTTGTTAGCACAAAACACAAATCCATCGTTAACAACAAACTTGTTCCACATTCTTCCTTCTTTACAATTCTGCATTACATCTTTAAAATCAGCATCATGCACATATTGATCTTTGATGGTCTCCAAACCAAATATTTTGAAGTCAAGTTGTGAAAGCATAGTATAGTGACGAGACAATGCATCAGCAATAACATTTTCTTTTCCCTTCTTGTGTTTAATGACATAAGGGAAAGTCTCAATGAATTCAACCCATTTAGCATGTCTACGATTCAGTTTAGCTTGACTTTTAATATGTTTCAAAGATTCATGATCAGAATGTATAACAAATTCTTTGGGCCATAAATAGTGTTGCCATGTTTCTAAAGTCCGAACAAGAGCATATAATTCTTTATCATAAGTAGAATAATTCAGACTAGGCCCACTCAATTTTTCAGAAAAGTATGCAACAGGTTTGCCATCTTGTAATAACACACCTCCTAATCCAATTCCACTAGCATCACATTCAAGGTCAAAAGTCTTATTAAAATCAGGAAGTTGGAGTAAAGGAGCATGTGTCAACTTATCTTTCAATACCGTGAAGGCTTCTTCCTGTGCAGTACCCCAAAGAAAAGGCACATCTTTCTTTGTAAGCTCATTGAGAGGTGCAGCAATGGTGCTGAAATCTCTCACAAAACGCCTATAGAATCCAGCGAGGCCAAGAAAACTCCTCACTTGTGTGACCGTTTTGGGCTGCGGCCAACTCTCAATAGCTTCAATCTTGGCTTTATCAACTTCAATTCCCTGTGGAGTAACAACATAGCCAAGAAAAGATACTCGGTCGGTGCAAAAGGTGCACTTCCCAAGGTTAGCAAACAAACGTGCATCACGTAGAGCAATAAAAACAGCACGTAAATGTTCCAAATGTTCTTCCAAAGATCTGCTATAAATCAATATGTCATCAAAGTAAACTACCACAAATCGTCCAATGAAAGCACGTAAAACT
>NW_021171816.1:0-754 GCF_002162155.2 Triticum dicoccoides
TATATATATATATATATATATATATATATATATATATATATATATATATATATATATATATATATATATATATATATATATATATATCAAAGTAGTGTGTTTGATCGCATGGTGTCTACTGTATATATAGACACACTTCTTTGTCAAGAAAAATGAGTTGACTATAGGAAGAGCTACGCTCTAATTACATAGCACACCAACTTGTGGCTCTAACTAGTAAGACTCCAGCCCATTCTCACAAATTTCTATTAAGGGAAATAAAAATAACTTCCAACTTGAAGCAACATCCAAACTTGCAGCCCATGCTAGCTAAACACATCAACTTTAGACTACATGTTGTGTTTTAATATCCAAGAGCAAGATGTTTTTTATCAATTTATTTTCTTTGTATTTGAATGATCTCGAGTCATCTAGCGATCATTACTATATGAATCTAGTAAGGTTCTGTTTGATCAATGATCACTTTATAATTTGTTAGGTTTTGTTCCTGGATCATCATTATGTCTACTAGAATTAGGAAACACGATTCTAGTGCTGCCAAACAAAGACTGGATCTTGAGGCCCGAACTCAAACGAGTGCCCTCAATAGATATTTAGTGAGCCTGCCAACTTGATCCTGAAAATCAAACTGCAGAGGTTAATGTTGACGATGGTGGTGATGATAATACAATGGTGGTTGTGGAACATGATGCAGAAATTGATGTCTTGGAGATATGATATAGTACGAAGATATGATTGAAGATTATATTCCAAG
>NW_021171817.1:0-1333 GCF_002162155.2 Triticum dicoccoides
GAATCCGATTGGGCGTCGATCATGGAGTTTACCTTCGTGGATATTTTTCAGCACTCGCCCTTTGGCGACATACTGAACTCATTAAGGTCTCTCTCCTTGTCAGGAGGACCCTGGCCGAACTATGTCCGGCAGGATTGGGATGCGGATGACGAAGAAATTCGCTGCCCACCCACCACCCACTTAGTAGCCACTGTCGATGACTTAACCTACATGCTCGACTTCGAGTCCGAAGACATCGACGGTATGGACGACGATGCGGGAGATGTAGAGGAACCACTGCCCACAGGGCACTGGACAACCACTTCATCACATGACGTATACATGGCGGACACGGCAAAAGAAAACGACGACGAGGAACGGAAGGACGCAACGAAGGGTTGTCCTATCGAGAAGCAGTCAAAGCGGCGGCTTAAGAGCCGCCCCAAATCCCGCCTCGGCAGAAACAACGATCATATAGACCCAGCGCTAGAGCAGGGTGGACAATCGCCGGACCATGGAAACACGGAGAATCAGACGGAACAACCCGACTCCGTCAAAGATAATAATCCGGACGACATCACACCGGACAGGCACCCGGAGCAACAGAATGACCATCAAAGGCTTGTTGCCACCGCGAGGAGTCTAAAAATGCAGAAGCAAAGGCTCAAGGCTGCGCAAGACGCACTCAGAATCATCTGGAGTAAAGTACTCAACACAGCAGCAGAGTACGGCGGTAATCGCCACACCAAGAGCTACCCGAAGCGGAAGTTGCTACCTGAATTCAATGAGGAGGCCTCAGATCCCCCGCAACCAAAAATTAAAATGGCCATCCGGCCGGATAGACGACCTCACGGCCAACATAGAGCAGCGAACAATGCCGCACATGAGCCAATACGCGATCCATGCGGGGACTCATATCAAAAGGACGGCGCAACCAGATCTATTTATGGACCACACAAGCGCGCTCCGGCATATGATGCAACACAACAAACATCCGAACACCACGGTACACCCAGATACAGGGGTGCCGCACACCCCCTATGTTTCACCGATGAGGTGCTGGACCATGAATTTCTAGAGGGATTCAAACCCGTAAACATAGAGGCATACGACGGAACAACATACCCTGGGGTCTGGATTGAGGACTATATCCTCCATATCGATATGGCTCGAGGAGATGATCTCCATGCCATCAAGTACTTACCCCTCAAGCTCAAAGGGTCGGCTCGGCACTGTCTTAAAAGCCTCCCCGAAAGCTCCATCAGATGCTGGGAAGAGCTTGAAGACGCTTTTACGGGCGAATTTTCAAGGGACTTATGTCCGACCTCCGGATGTGGACGATTTGAGTCATATA
>NW_021171818.1:0-1339 GCF_002162155.2 Triticum dicoccoides
GAAATTCCTCATGGAGAAGCGGTTGACCTTGTTGTAACATCAGGTTGTTACAATAAGATTTACGACTTAGCGCATCAGCCATGACGTTGGCTTTCCCTGGGGTGTAAGTTATTCCTAAGTCGAAATCTGTGATCAACTCAACCCAACGTCTTTGCCTGAGATTCAAATCCGGTTGGGTGAAAATGTACTTCAGACTTTGGTGGTCAGTGAATATTTCGCAACGGTTACCGAGGAGGTAATGTCGCCAGGTCTTAAGTGCATAGACTACGGCTGCAAGCTCTAGATCATGAGTAGGATAATTCTCCTCATGTGGGTGCAGTTGCCGTGAAGCGTAAGCAATTACATGTCGATCTTGCATGAGAATGCAACCTAATCCTTGTCGCGAGGCGTCGCAGTAGATAACAAAGTCCTTAGAGAAGTCTGGCGGTACCAGTACGGGAGCAGAAGTCAGGCGTCTTTTCAGTTCCTGAAAGCTGTGCTCACATTGTGGAGTCCATTCGAACTTTTTATCTTTCTTGAGGAGTTCGGTTAGAGGTTTAGCAACTTTGGAGAAGTTTTCGACAAAGCGACGGCAATAACTCGCTAAGCCTAGAAAACTCCGAACTTGCTTGACCAATTCAGGTGGAGTCCAATTAAGGACGGCTTGAACTCGCTCAGGGTTAACAGCAATACCTTTACCAGATATTACATGACCCAGATAGGTCACTTCTGACAACCAGAATTCACATTTAGAAAATTTGGCATAAAGGCGATGCTCTCGAAGTTTCTTCAACACTAGCCTTAGATGTTCGGCATGTTCCTCCTCGTTCTTGGAGTAGATGAGTATATCATCAAGATAAACTACGACGAATTTATCCAAATACTCCATGAAGATTGAGTTCATTAACCGAGAAAAGGTGGCTGGAGCGTTGGTTAAACCGAAGGACATGACGGTGTACTCGTATTGGCCATAACGAGTAACAAAGGCCGTTTTAGGAATGTCCCCGTTTCTGATTTTGATTTGATGGTAGCCCAACCTCAAATCCATTTTGGAGAAGATTGAGGATCCAGCGAGCTGATCATACAGGTCGTTGATCCTAGGGAGCGGATATTTGTTCTTGATTGTGACCAAATTGACAGGTCGGTAATCTACAACCATCCGGTCCGTACCATCCTTCTTCTTGACGAAGAGGACGGGGCAAGCCCACGGAGATGAACTAGGTCGGATGAAACCCTTTTTCAAGGACTCATCGAGTTGTTTCTTAAGCTCGGCTAGTTCTAGTGGTGCCATCTTATAGGGTCTTCTAGCAATCGGAACGGTTCCTGGAATGAGGTCTATTACGAACTCAACATCCCTGTC
>NW_021171819.1:0-846 GCF_002162155.2 Triticum dicoccoides
CCCCCCATCCCTGATCTAGATCGGGATCGAGGGGAACGAACCCCACGTCGCCCCGACCCCTAGGCGAACCGCGCCGGCCGTCACCGCGGCCACCTCGTCGCCGGAGCTTCCCCCCGCCGGACTGCCTCCTCCTCCTCAACGGCCTGCCTCCTCTTCGTCACCGTCGTCCCCGACGTCCTCCTCGACCCCTCGCTGCCCGAACCCCTACCGCCCCAGTGAGCCTTCGCCTCGCTCCTTCCCCTCTCCTCTATCCCGCGCTCGCCGTGCCTCAGCGGGCTGTGCCCACGCCGTCGTCGTGCTCGACCACGCCCCCCCATGCGTCTTGGCCGCCCAGTGTGCGCCCGCGCTCGTCCGCCATACCGCTCCGCCTCTGTCCTTTGCCCTGGCCGGCGCCCTCCTCCGCCCCAGCCGACGCCAGGGACCAGTCGGGCTGTGTGAGCTCCATCGCCACGATGGCCTCGTCCCACTGCGCCGCTCGAAGACCCCCGCGTCCTGCCTAGTTCGCCGCGGCCACCGGCCTCCCTCGCTGCTCCCCCTCCCCTGAACCCACGACCTCGCCCCGGCCTCACCTCATCCGCCCTAACGCACCGTCCTGGCGCCCCGCCACCGCCTGCATCACCACATTCTCGCCCCGCTGTGGCCTCGCCAGCGCCGGCTGGCGCCGCGCCGGCGTCCTCCCCTTGGCATGGCACCGACTGGCCGCGCCCAGCCCGGGCGCCCGCACCCCCGCGCCCGCTAGGGCCCGCTCCAGTGGCCCCCTGGGGCCACTGACATGGGGGCCCCAGCCCCTGAGAACGTTTAAAAAAAAGAAAAAAAAGGAATTAAAAAAAAATATATTAATATAAA
>NW_021171820.1:0-1232 GCF_002162155.2 Triticum dicoccoides
GATGACACTCATCTCTTCTTTATCTTTTGCCGTGGTCGGTGACTGAGCCGAGCTCAATCTCACACCTTGTAACATAGGCAAGAACCCCTTCTTGGACTGATCCATTTTGAACCTCTTCAAAATCTTATCAAGGTATGTGCTTTGTGAAAGACCTATGAGGCGTCTCGATCTATCTCTATAGATCTTGATGCCTAATATATAAGCAGCTTCTCCAAGGTCCTTCATTGAAAAACACTTATTCAAGTAGGCCTTAATGCTGTCTAGAAATTCTATATTATTTCCCATCAAGAGTATGTCATCTACATATAATATGAGAAATGCTACAGAGCTCCCACTCACTTTCTTGTAAACGCAGGCTTCTCCATAAGTCTGCATAAACCCAAACGCTTTGATCATCTCATCAAAGCGAATGTACCAACTCCGAGATGCTTGCACCAGTCCATAAATGGATAGCTGGAGCTTGCATACTTTGTTAGCATTCCGAGGATCGACAAAACCTTCCGGCTGCATCATATACAGTTCTTCCTTAAGATGCCCGTTAAGGAATGCCGTTTTGACGTCCATTTGCCATATCTCATAATCATAGTATGCGGCAATTGCTAACATGATTCGGACGGACTTCAGCTTCGCTACGGGAGAGAAAGTCTCGTCGTAGTCAATCCCTTGAACTTGTCGATAACCCTTAGCGACAAGTCGAGCCTTATAGATTGTAACATTACCATCCGCGTCCGTCTTCTTCTTAAAGATCCATTTGTTTTCTATCGCTCGCCGATCATAGGGCAAGTCTGTCAAAGTCCATACTTTGTTTTCATACATGGATTCTATCTCGGATTTCATGGCTTCAAGCCATTTGTTGGAATCCGGGCCCGCCATCGCTTCTTCATAGTTCGAAGGTTCATTGTTGTCTAACAACATGATTTCCAGGACAGGGTTGCCGTACCACTCTGGTGCGGAACGTGTCCTTGTGGACCTACGAAGTTCAGCAGTAACTTGATCCGAAGTACCTTGATCATCATCATTGTTTTCCTCTTCAGTTGGTGTGGGCATCACAGGAACGGTTTCCTGCGCTGCGCCACTTTCCCGCTCAAGAGGTAGTACTTCATCGAGTTCTACTTTCCTCCCACTTACTTCTTTCGAGAGAAACTCTTTTTCCAGAAAGCATCCGTTCTTGGCAACAAAGATCTTGCCTTCGGATCTTAAGTAGAAGGTATACCCGACAGTTTCCTTAGGGT
>NW_021171821.1:0-4941 GCF_002162155.2 Triticum dicoccoides
TTTTTTTTCTTTTTCCTTTAATCTTCGGATCCTCCTCATGTTGTTTCTTCCGCTGCTTTCTGCTAAATCTAATTGAAGCCAGCAATTTGCTGGATCTTTTAAAAAGGAAGATTTGCGTGCTTAGAAACAACCGTGCCATTTTTGGTCTTAAGCCAAGCGGTTTCTCTTTCGATTCTGGATCGCAAGTAAGTAGTACTCCCTCCATCCATTTTTACAGGGCCTAACTTGTCAATCTCTCGTACCAAGGCATGTCCGCAAAAAGAGGAACTGATTTTGGGACTAGTATCTGGATCCCGTGTAATCTTGCATGCAGCCTCCTTTGAATGCCTAGCCGCTGGCCTCCCTTCCTTTAATCCCTCGCATGCAAATTACTCTCCTCCCTTTTCTACATGCATGCCCAACCATAATTCCTCAAATCATGCATGCATTGGCTGAAATATAGAGCTCGCTCCTCTGAAAATATGGTGGTGCTATCCATGCATGCAAATCAATGCGACGATGAAGGGACCAACACGACTTGCAAGAGAAAATTAAGATGGAGATGCCTCGGTTAGTTCATTTGGCCTTGTATAGATGGAAAAATAAAATTTGGGGTTAGGCCTTGTATAGATGGAAGGAGGGAGTAGACACATTCGCGTAGGAGTATGTGCGTTGTTATGGGCAATTTGGAACTGCAGAAATGATTTGGCTTTTAATAGAACAACAACTATTCATTTTTTGCAGGTTTTATTCTAAGCTATTGCGCTGATCCGTATGTGGTCATTACTCACTCCGACGGAGGCCAGGGAGCGTTTGGTTACTGGATCTATCCGGTAGGAGATGGTAGCGCGGGATATCTTCAACCGGTTTGGATGGCGGTCATGTAATAGGATAGGCGATTAGTTTACCTATCTTTGTATTGTCAGCCCGTTGTGGCTTTTGGGCCTTTTGTTTTTGGCGTTGTGGCTCTTTGTGAGCTTGCCGTTTTTCTGTTTTCAGACTATAAGACCTTGTTGAACCTCTTTGTTTATCTATAAATATGGCCGTATGCATCGTTCCGATGCATCCCCCTTTTCGAAAAAAAAACCACCACCTATGAACGTTGCAGTGCAGTATTGAATTCTCGGTGTATGCTTGCTGTTTTGTTTTTCCTTTGTTAACTTTTGCGAACTTGTGGGCCTTTGTAAACTGTAATAATGACTTGTGTGCACCTTCGGGTGTAGAGACAGGGAGTGTAATCCTTTCATTATCTACAAAACTGAACTCGTTTGTGCATTAAGACTTAAATCTAACTTCTGAATCATGGCAAGCTGCAAGTCTCTCTTATATGCATCGCTATTGCGCATGCCACTGTACAAGTTCAGCTTGGAGCCGGTTAATTTCCTGCTGAATGTGTTATGAGCTCTGCTTGCAGCCTCCTCTCCCCACTTCTGTTCAAACTCGGCGAGACACAATCTGAACACATCTCATAAATCGAGGTTGGAGTCATCTTGTTTTACGAGAACTTCACCTTTGCTTGCACGTGAGCACATGTCTTTTGTACCTTTTCAGACTCACCTTTCCCTCTGCCCGAGTTCCTTCTTTCCCTTTTTTTTGTCAGCTGTGTTACGCTTTCCGGTACGTAATACCTAGAAGGAATCCACGGAGACTAATTTGAACGATTTGTCTCTGGTCGCAATCGTGCATTAGGGCAGGAATGTTTGGTGCGACCTTTGAATTGCTCATCCAGTCAAATGCAACGTTACCTCCTAATAATAACCCTAGCCCTCCTGTGCAAGTGTTCTACAAAATCCATTCCTCGTCTCGCCCAGCCCCACGCTCTCACCCAGCTAAAACCCTAAAACTGAATTCTGCAACTCGCGCTGATTTGCAAACAAGCGTTTGACAGCTGCGAAAAATTCCAGCAAGTTGGAGGGAATGAAAGATGTGGTGATATCTCTCTCCAAATTTTCGAAGTTTGCTGCAATTTTTTCTGCCAAGGTTGTGCTTATAGAAATGACTTGAACAGCAGTTCATTCTTCACTTTCTCTTCTCTCTTCTGTCTTTATCATCCGCTAGATCTATTGTTTTCTGCAGTCATGGATTTGTACGTTGTTTTCTTGATACTTTCAGTGCAGAGAGTGTAATGCATGATACATGCATGGTACGGTGTTCATGGACTTCTAAGTTGAGTGGATTGCCAAGGCAATGCAACCTGTATCGGGTCTCACAGATCTAGGTCGTGGTTGGAGTCCTCTAATTGCACGCGGTTTCACGTACCATTTTGTATTTTCACTTCTGCTTCGGTAGACCCCCTTCAACACATCGACGACTGAGATTACTCCATACCTCTTCATAATAAAGGGCAGGATGGTCTTTTCTTTAAAGTACGTCGACCTCCGATACATGGAGCCTCACCTGGGCCGGCCCATTTATTAGTGCGAGGAGAAAATTCGTTACAAAAAAGGATGCCGATTGGATTCGAACCTGCATCCTCTACGTGAGGGGTGCGCTGTGCCAGCCGTTGTGCCTTCAAGCCTTTGGTATCAAATTATTAATGCGAAACTTTAAGAAACTTAATGTCCTGGCATAACTTAAAACATGAGCTTAGAAAATTAAGATAAAACAAAGTGTGCGACAGGGAACGAACTTGGGACCTCACGCCACTCTACCATTTCGGTAGCCGCTATATTAACTGAGATTTGGTGTCCAAAAAGGTAGCCCGGTCTATATGAACCATAAGCCATGATATTTTTTTGAAAAAATCGGATCTCATTTACTTTTTGGATTTTTAGAAACACGATCGTTTAAAAATCTGGGATTAAAAGAAACTAGAACATTTTGTGAAAACGTGAACCTTTTTTGGGAAATAGGAAATGAACAAAATTGAAAATGCTAACATTTTTTGAAATTGTGAACAACTTTTGGGAAATGTGACATTATCAAATTTGTGATTCAAAATAATAAAAAATTTGTGAAAACATGCTTTTTTGGGAATCTCAAAAAATTGTTTTAGAAAGGAAAAGACATTGAAAAGTAGAACATTTCGATAAACAGGAACAAAACTGAAAACACAAACATTTTAGAAAACTACAAACAATTTTTTTAAGTGCGAACATTATTTTGAAATTCTCCAAACATTTATTGAATTTGCGAACAACTGTTGAAATCAAGAATATTTTTTGAATTTGTGAACAAATTTTGTAACCTCATATCCTGATTACATTGTTTGCCACCCGACTACGCTGCCGCTCGTGATATTTAGAAGCAGGAAATGTATAATGGTCAACTACTGTATCGATGGAAGAAAACTTGCGTTTGTTTACCGTGCCTACATGTATACGAATGCAGACACACTTGTTATCAAGAAACATGTTTTCTCAAACATGGTAAAAAAACAGATTTTCTAAATCTTTTTCATCGGGAACTTTTATTGAATTTGTGAACAAATTTGTGAATTTTTTTGCGAAATAAACAGAAAAGAATAAAAATAAACATAAAAAAATGAAAAATAAAATATTAAAACAGAAACCAGTCAGAAAAGCGATTCAGGAACCTTCTGAAAGGTTCCCAAAACCGGAGCCTTCTGCCTATCCGGACACCCTATGTTAAACATGGTCTAGTATTGGATATTCTTGAAATGAACCAACCTTTTGCAAGAAGGTGGAGATGCCCAGGGTAGGCATCCGTGTCAGGTTTGAACGATTTCCGACTTCGTATGCAAGTTGCGACACGTCCGGTCATTTTATCGACCTTCTTTGACCGAGAAAACTCAAGAAAATACAAAATTATCGAAAACCAAAGCAACTTGGTATGATGTCTTGAATTGATCATACAAGGTCATGAAAAAAAATTAGGCCATTTCAAGGATGTGGAGAGACAACATGCTCTCAGACGAAGCCTTCTAGCATACCTAGACAGCCTCCGTTAAACATGGTTTAGTTTTAGAAATTCTTGAATTGACCCCAACTTTTTCAAGCGCATGGCTATGGTAGGCATTCATGCCAGGTTTGAACAATTTCTGACACCTTATGCAAGTTGCGACACGTCTGGCCATTTTTTGAGCGAGAAAACTGTAGGAAATGCAAAACTTGTCAAAAACCAAAATAACTTGGCATGGTGCCTTGAATTGGTCATACAAGGCATAGAAAAAAATGGGGGTCATTTGAAGGATATCGGGAAACATCGTGCTCTCTGACGAAGCCTTCTGGCCTAGCCGGGCACCATCCGTTGGACATGGTCTATGTTGTACATCCTTCAAATGATCCCAAAACTTGCAAGTAGGTGGGAATGCCCATGGTAGGCATCCAGGTCAGATTTGAATGATTTCCAAAATTGTATGCAAGTTGTGACACGTTCGGCCATTTATGAGCTTTTTTGCCCGAGAAAACTCCAGAAAATGCAAATTTGTCAAAAACTAAAACAACTTGGCATGGTGCCTCTGATTGGTCATATAAGCTCATGGAAATAAATATTGGCGTCATTTGATGGATGCCAAAAAAATGTGCTCTCAAATGGAGATTTATGTCCTAGCCGACCACCCTCCGTTGAACATGGTGTTTTTTTGGACATCCATGAAGTGACCCAAATTTCTAAAATTTGAACTATGATGGAAGCAAAATGTACAATTAGAGCGCCCAATTTTTACTGTGATTGGAAACGAGAATATTATATTACATTGGACTCATGTATCTATCTCATGGAAGCAAATTGTCTAACTGATCTATGATGGACGAAAATAATAATTATATCAGCCGCGCAAAAATTGCAGCGCGCACGCTCATTCTACAAACTAGGATGTAGGCATTGGAAGCATAGAAACTAGATAGATTGCATAGGATTTTAACGATACAAAGGAATTTTACATCGGAAACATAGATTGCATAAAATAAAAACGACAAACGATAAAAAACTAGATAGCATAAAAACTACTCTAAGTCGCTATCATCATCATCACCATTATCACCCTCGGCGGTGTCGTCC
>NW_021171822.1:0-1097 GCF_002162155.2 Triticum dicoccoides
CATCGAACGTGTCGGTCATCAGCGAGTGAATCCAGGCTGTAGCACTGGGCTAGCAGGACTCCGGTGAACCGGGCTGTAGCGGGCTAACAGGACTCCGGTATTCATCGCGTGACATTTCCCCGAAGGGACAGACACAGGAACGAAGAAGGACACATGCCGGCCAGCCTAAGTGTTCCGGAGCAGTAGCAAGCTACCAAGGCTCAATGGAAACACTAGGAGACATTTCCCGGTAAGAGAGGCTACTAAAGATAAACAACTAGATGGTCAGATCCCACACATACCAAGCATTTCAATAACATACACACAATATGCTCGATATGTGCAAATACAACATGGCATCACAACATGACTCTACGACTCAAGTAATTTATTCAATAGGCTCCGAGGAGCGCGACATTACAACCATGGGTCTCATGACCCAACATTCAGAGTATACAAGTCAAAGCACAAGCGGAAACTATCATGTCTGAGTACAGACCACTATAAATGAAAAAGGCTGAGAAGCCTGACTATCTGCCAGATACTGCCGAGGGCACAAGATCGTAGCTGAGGTAACAAGCTAAACGTCCAAGTCCACGCAAAACTACTAGCGAGACCGAAGTCTCTCTGCAAAAACATAAATAGGCAAACGTGAGTACAAATGTACCCAGCAAGACTTACATCAGAACTATCTACATATGCATCATTATCAACAAAGGGGATGGTGGGGTTTAACTGCAGCAAGCCAGCTTTGACTCGGTGGCTATCCTGAACTACGACTGCGAGTAACTCTTTTGAGGTGGCGCACACGAGTCCACACATTCACCATATCAATACACCACTATGGATCCGCTCCCGTCTCCCTACGAGAACGCCATCCATAGCACTCACACTTATCTTGCGTATTTTAGAGTATCCACTTTCACTTGTCTATGAACTGATATAAGCAACCCAGAGGTCCTTTTCCGTGGACACGGCTATTCGAATAGATTAGGTTAACCCTGCAGGGGTGTACTTCTTCACACACGCTCTCACCACTTACCGCCGTTTACACGACATGTACTCGGCAACCTTCAAGCGGAAGCCCAACGTGGGTGTCGGCCACGGCCTGCCTAAAC
>NW_021171823.1:0-501 GCF_002162155.2 Triticum dicoccoides
GAGGGTCGGGGCGGCGGCGTCGTGGGTCGGGGCAGCGCGCGGGTGGATCTGGTGGCGAGGGAGAGAGGGTCGAAGGGGATCTGGCGAGGGAGAGGGAGGATAGCTAGGGGGAAGCTTACTAATGGCGCACCACACCTCGGTGCGCCATTAGAAATCTTTTTTTAGATAGCAATGGCGCACCCCGCTGCGGTGCGCCATTAGAATGTTTTTTTATTACAGTTCGAGCACAGGTTATATTGCACCTAACCCAATCCACATCAGAACCCGCCCACTAGCCTGACTGGTTAGCACGCAGCACACACACCAGGAGGTCCTGGGTTCGATTCCCAGGCTCCGCAATTTTTTTTTTTGCATTTTAAATGCTGTTTGATATTTATTTGTGTTTAAATATGTTCAAACTTGTTTAAATCATAACACTAATATTTTTTATAAAAACACTAATAATTTTTTAAAAAATATGTTCAAATTTGTTACTTGAAAATATCATCGGCGGCGGCGGTG
>NW_021171824.1:0-1207 GCF_002162155.2 Triticum dicoccoides
GGAACCCTGTTCACATCGTTTGGGGCTGTGAGCGAAACTCCGGCCGGATCTCCTCATGGATGGAACCCGAATAGGCGATAAACCTGGACTAGAGACTTGAGTGTTTAGGTAGGTCGTGGTCTACACCCACGTCGGCTTTCGCTTGAAGTCTGCCAAGCACATGTCGTGTGCAGACGCTAAGTGGTGGAAACATGTATGAAGAAGTACACCCCTGCAGGGTTAACATCATCTATTCGAATAGCCGTGTCCGCGGAAAAGGACTTCTGGGTTGCTTATATCAGTTCATAGACAAGTGAAAGTGGATACTCTAAAATACGCAAGATAAGCGTGAGTGCTATGGATGGCGTTCTCGTAGGGGAACGAGAGTGGATCCATAGTGGTGTATTGATATGGTGAATATGTGGACTCGTGTGCGCCACCTCAAAAAAGTTACTCGCAGTCGTAGTTCAGGATAGCCACCGAGTCAAAGCTGGCTTGCTGCAGTTAAACCCCACCATCCCTTTGTTGAAAATGATGCATATGTAGTTAGTTCTGATGTAAGTCTTGCTGGGTACATTTGTACTCACGTTTGCCTATTTTATGTTTTTGCAGAGAGACTTCAGTCTCACTAGTAGTTCCACGTGGACTTCGACGTTTAGCTTGATACCTCAGCTACGATCTTGTGCCCTCGGCAGGATCTGATAGATAGTCAGGCTTCTCAGCCTTTTTCATTTATAGATGTCTATACTCAGACATGATAGCTTCCGCTTGTGCTTTGACTTGTATGCTCTGATTGTTGGGTCATGAGACCCATGTTTGTAATATCTCGCTCCTCGGAGCCTATTGATTAAAATACTTGATTTGTAGAGTCATGTTGTGATGCCATGTTGTATTTGCACATATCGAGCATATTGTGTGTATGTTATTGAAATGCTTGGTATGTGTGGGATCTGACCATCTAGTTGTCTATCTTTAGTAGCCTCTCTTACCGGGAAATGTCTCCTAGTGTTTCCACTGAGCCATGGTAGCTTGCTACTGCTCCGGAACACCTAGGCTGGCCGGCATGTGTCCTTCTTCGTTCCTGTGTCTGTCCCTTCGGGGAAATGTCACGCGATGAATACCGGAGTCCTGTTAGCCCGCTACAGCCCGGTTCACCGGAGTCCTGCTAGCCCAGTGCTACAGCCTGGATTCACTCACTGATGACCGACACGTTCGATGCTGGGTCATG
>NW_021171825.1:0-815 GCF_002162155.2 Triticum dicoccoides
GGATCTGGCCGCCCCTGGGTGTGCGCCCGTTCGGGCTGGGCGCCAGCGCCCGCACGCCCGCGCGCCCGTTATGCCCCCTAGGTCACTGACCGGGTGGCCCCACGGCCCAAAACGTTTTATTTAAAAAAAGGAATTAGGAATTAAAAAAATATATAGATAAATAATAAAAATAATTAAATAAATAATAATAATTAAATTAATTAATTAATTAAGGAATTAATTAAGTTAATTAATCATAATTAGATTAACCTAATTAACTAATTAGTTTAATTAAACAGTAGTTAGATTAGTTAAACAGTGATTAGCCTAAACAGTCTATGACCAGTGGGTCCCACACGTCAGATTGACCAGTCAACACCCCTGTTGACTGCTGACGTCATGCTGACGTCAGCAAACACTATTCTGGATAATGTTAATTTAAATAATTAATTAAAATCAGAAAATGATTTAAATCTTTAGAAAATCATATCTTTTAATCCGTAACTCGGATGAAAATACTTTCTACATGAAAGTTGCTCAGAACGACACGACGCATCCGGATACGCAGTCCGTTCGTCCGCCACACACTCCTAGCATAGCGAACATGGAACTTTTCCCCTCCGATTCGTCTGTCCGAAAATGCTAAACCTGGGGAAACATTCTCGGATGTTATCCCCCTTTGCCGGTAACGTGTAGCACCGCGTTAGAACACGTCTAGCTCTGTTTGTTGTCCTGTTATGCTCTTGCTTGCTATGTATTTACTGTTTCTTCCCCCTTCTTCTCTCCGGTAGACTCCGAGACTGCCGCTGATGCCGCTGTGATCAACTACGTCACCG
>NW_021171826.1:0-1089 GCF_002162155.2 Triticum dicoccoides
TGGCATATTTATTATTCCCTTTATATTCGACGAGAAGCCAGTCGGGACCTTCATACTGAGCAGGCATTCAAAGAAGATTTCTTTCTCTTCTTTCGTAAGAGCGTAGCTGGCAGGACCTTCATACTGCTTCGGAGGCATGCCCTCTTTTTCGTGCAAGCGTTGTAGGTCCTCCCGTGCCTCAGGTGTATCTTTTGTCTTCCCATACACGCCCAAGAAGCCTAGCAGGTTCACGCAAAGGTTCTTCGTCACGTGCATCACGTCGATTGAAGAGTAGACCTCTAGGTCTTTCCAGTAGGGTAGGTCCCAAAATATAGATTTCTTCTTCCACATGGGTGCGTGATTCTCAGCGTCATTCGGAACAGCTAGTCCGCCGGGACCCTTTCCAAAGATTACGTGTAAAACATTGACCATAGCAAGTACGTGATCACCGGTACGCATGGCGGGCTTCTTCCGGTGATCTGCCTCGCCTTTGAAATGCTTGCCTTTCTTTCTACATTTATGGTTGGTCGGAAGAAACCAACGATGGCCCAGGTACACATTCTTCCTGCAGCTTCCCAGGTATATACTATCGGTGTCAAGTAAACAGTGCGTGCATGCGTGGTATCCCTTGTTTGTATGTCCTGAAAGGTTACTGAGAGCGGGCCAATCGTTGATGGTCACGAACAGCGACGCCTTTAGGTCAAATTCCTCCTTTTTGTGCTCATCCCACGTACGTACACCGTTTCCATTCCACAGCTGTAAAAGTTCTTCAACTAATGGCCTTAGGTACACATCAATGTCGTTTCCGGGTTGCTTAGGGCCTTGGATGAGAACTGGCATCATAATGAACTTTCGCTTCATGCACATCCAAGGAGGAAGGTTATACATACATAGAGTCACGGGCCAGGTGCTGTGATTGCTGCTCTGCTCCCCAAAAGGATTAATGCCATCCGCGCTTAAAGCAAACCATACGTTCCTTGGGTCCTTTGCAAACTCATCCCAGTACTTACTCTCGATTTTTCTCCACTGCGACCCGTCAGCGGGTGCTCTCAACTTCCTGTCTTTCTTACGGTCCTCACTGTGCCATCGCATCAACTTGGCATGTTCTCC
>NW_021171827.1:0-1184 GCF_002162155.2 Triticum dicoccoides
AAAGGAGCAAAATGATATTGGCCATATCATGTCACTATTTGATTGCATGTGATGTTTATCATGTTTATGCATCTTGTTTACTTAGGACGACGGTAGTAAATAAGATGATCCCTTACAAAATTTCAAGAAGTGTTCTCCCCTAACTGTGCACCGTTGCTACAGTTCGTCGCTTCTAAGCACCACGTGATGATCGGGTGTGATGGATTCTTACGTTCACATACAACGGGTGTAAGACAGTTTTACACAGCGAAAACACTTAGGGTTAACTTGACGAGCCTAGCATGTACAGACATGGCCTCGGAACACGGAGACCGAAAGGTCAAGCATGAGTCGTATAGTAGATACGATCAACATGAAGATGTTCACCGATGATGACTAGTCCGTCTCACGTGATGATCGGACACGGCCTAGTTGACTCGGATCATGTGATCACTTAGATGACCAGAGGGATGTCTATCTAAGTGGGAGTTCATAAGATGAACTTAATTATCCTGAACATAGTCAAAAGACCTTTTGCAAATTATGTCGTAGCTCGCGCTATAGTTCTACTGTTTAAGATACGTTCCTAGAGAAAATATAGTTGAAAGTTGAAAGTAGGAATTATGCGGACAGTAGAAAGCTTATGTCCTTAATGCACCGCTCAGTGTGCTGAACCCCAAACGTCGTTTGTGGATGTTGTGAACATCGGACATACACGTTTTGATAACTACGTGATAGTTCAGTTAAATGGTTTAGAGTAGAGGCACCAAAGACGTTTTCGAAACATCGCGGAACATATGAGATGTTTCGAGGGCTGAAATTGGGATTTCAGGCTCGTGCCCACGTCAAGAGGTATAAGACCTCCGACGATTTTCTTAGCCTGCAAACTAAGGGAGAAAAGCTCAATCGTTGAGCTTGTGCTCAGATTGTCTGAGCACAACAATCACTTGAATCGAGTGGGAGTTGATCCTCCAGATGAGATAGTGATGTTTCCCCAAAGTCATTGCCACCAAGCTGCTAGAGCTTCGTGATTAACTATAACATATCAGGGATAGATATGATGATCCTTGAAATATTCATGATGTTTGACACCGCGAAAGTAGAAATCAAGAAGGAGCATCAATTGTTGATGGTTGGTGAAACCACTAGTTTCAAGAAGGGCAAGGGAACAAAGGGATACTTCATGAAACGGCAATTCAGCTGCT
>NW_021171828.1:0-1992 GCF_002162155.2 Triticum dicoccoides
GATCATGGTGTCATGCCGGTGACAAGATGATCATGGAGCCCCGAAGATGAAGATCAAAGGAGCTATATGATATTGGCCATATCATGTCACTACTCTATTTGATTGCATGTGATGTTTATCATGTTTATGCATCTTGTTTGCTTAGAACGACGGTAGTAAATAAGATGATCCCTTACAACAATTTCAAGAAGTGTTCTCCCCTAACTGTGCACCGTTGCTACAGTTCGTCGCTTCTAAGCACCACGTGATGATCGGGTGTGATGGATTCTTACGTTCACATACAACGGGTGTAAGACAGTTTTACACAGTGAAAACACTTAGGGTTAACTTGACGAGCCTAGCATGTACAGACATGGCCTCGGAACACGGAGACCGAAAGGTCGAGCATGAGTCGTATAGTAGATACGATCAACATGAAGATGTTCACCGATGATGACTAGTCCGTCTCACATGATGATCGGACACGGCCTAGTTGACTCGGATCATGTGATCACTTAGATGACCAGAGGGATGTCTATCTAAGTGGGAGTTCATAAGATGAACTTAATTATCTTGAACATAGTCAAAAGACCTTTTGCAAATTATGTCGTAGCTCGCGCTTTAGTTCTACTGTTTTAGATATGTTCCTAGAGAAAATATAGTTGAAAGTTGATAGTAGCAATTATGCGGACAGTAGAAAGCTTATGTCCTTAATGCACTGCTCAGTGTGCTGAACCCCAAACGTCGTTTGTGGATGCTTCGAACATCGAACATACACGTTTTGATAACTACGTGATAGTTCAGTTAAATGGTTTAAGTAGAGGCACCAAAGACGTTTTCGAAACGTCGCGGAACATATGAGATGTTTCAAGGGCTGAAATTGGGATTTCAGGCTCGTGCCCACGTCAAGAGGTATAAGACCTCCGACGATTTTCTTAACCTGCAAACTAAGGGAGAAAAGCTCAATCGTTGAGCTTGTGCTCAGATTGTCTGAGTGCAACAATCACTTGAATCGAGTGGGAGTCGATCTTCCAAATGAGATAGTGATGTTTCTCCAAAGTCATTGCCACCAAGCTGCTAGAGCTTCGTGATGAACTATAACATATCAGGGATATATATGATGATCCTTGAGGTATTCGCGATGTTTGACACCGCGAAAGTAGAAATCAAGAAGGAGCATCAATTGTTGATGGTTGGTGAAACCACTAGTTTCAAGAAGGGCAAGGGCAAGAAGGGATACTTCATGAAACGGCAAATCAGCTGCTGCACCAGTGAAGAAACCCGAGGTTGAACCCAAACCCGAGACTAAGTGCTTCTGTGATAAGGGGAATAGCCGCTGGAGCAGAATTACCCTAGATACTTGGTAGATAAGAAGGCTGGCAAGGTCGATAGAAGTATATTGGATATACATTATGTTAATGTGTACTTTACTAGTACTCCTAGTAGCACCAGGGTATTAGATACCGGTTCGGTTGCTAAGTGTTAGTAACCCGAAATAAAAGCTATGGAATAAATGGAGACTAGCTAAAGGTGAGCTGACGATATGTGTTGGAAGTGTTTCCAATGTTGATATGATCAAGCATCGCACGCTCCCTCTACCATCGAGATTTGGTGTTTGCGTTGAGCATAGACATGATTGGATTATGTCTATCGCAATACGGTTATTCATTTAAAGAGAATAATGGTTACTCTATTTATTTGAATAATACCTTCAATGGTCTTGCACCTAAAATGAATGGTTCATTGAAATCTCGATCGTAGTGATACACATGTTCATGCCAAAAGATAGTAATGATAGTACCACCTATGTGTGGCACTGCCACGTAAGTCATATCGGTATAAAATGCATGAAGAAGCTCCATGTTGATGGATCTTTGGACTCACTCATTTTTGAAAAGTTTGAGACATGCGAACCATGTCTATTGGTATATATGCATGAAGAAACTCCATGCAAATGGACCGTTTGAACTCACTTGATTTTGAATCACTTGAGATATGCAAATCATACCACAT
>NW_021171829.1:0-1014 GCF_002162155.2 Triticum dicoccoides
TCTAACACCCATGGAGCCTTGGTGCTGATCATGTTTTGCTCGTGGAAGAGGCTTAGTCAATGGGTCTGCAACATTCAGATCCGTATGTATCTTGCAAATCTCTATGTCTCCCACCTGGACTAGATCCCGGATGGAGTTGAAGCGTCTCTTGATGTGTTTGGTCCTTTTGTGAAATCTGGATTCCTTTGCCAAGGCAATTGCACCAGTATTGTCACAAAAGATTTTCATTGGACCCGATGCACTAGGTATGACACCTAGATCGGATATGAACTCCTTCATCCAGACTCCTTCATTTGCTGCTTCCGAAGCAGCTATGTATTCCGCTTCACATGTAGATCCCGCTACGACGCTTTGTTTAGAACTGCACCAACTGACAGCTCCACCGTTTAATGTAAACACGTATCCGGTTTGCGATTTAGAATCGTCCGGATCAGTGTCAAAGCTTGCATCAACGTAACCTTTTACGATGAGCTCTTTGTCACCTCCATATGCGAGAAACATATCCTTAGTCCTTTTCAGGTATTTCAGGATGTTCTTGACCGCTGTCCAGTGACCCACTCCTGGATTACTTTGGTACCTCCCTGCTAAACTTATAGCAAGGCACACATTAGGTCTGGTACACAGCATTGCATACATGATAGAGCCTATGGCTGATGCATAGGGAACATCTTTCATATTCTCTCTATCTTCTGCAGTGGTCGGGCATTGAGTCTTACTCAATTTCACACCTTGTAATACAGGCAAGAATCCTTTCTTTGCTTGATCCATTTTGAATTTCTTCAAAATCTTGTCAAGGTATGTGCTTTGTGAAAGTCCAATTAAGCGTCTTGATCTATCTCTATAGATCTTAATGCCTAATATGTAAGCAGCTTCACCGAGGTCTTTCATTGAAAAACTTTTATTCAAGTATCCCTTTATGCTATCCAGAAATTCTATATCATTTCCAATCAGTAATATGTCATCCACATATAATATCAGAAATGCTACAGAGCTCCCACTCACTTTCTTGTAAAT
>NW_021171830.1:0-1074 GCF_002162155.2 Triticum dicoccoides
AAGCATGGAGATGATGGCATGCGCAAGGGGAACAAGAACGGAGTTACAAGTGATGATTTCAGGACTTTGAAGCCACCATAATGGGTGCATGAAGCCTTGGACGAAATATACAAGATGCCACTTCATAAATTTCGTCCCGAGGCTATTTTAGGTGCTGCGTCACCTTATTATTGGGCCAGGCCCATGTAATTTCGAAATACATAAGTATAGGCTATTTTTAGAGTCCGTATGTGTGGGGAAACAAGAGATAGGGTTGATTTCGGACCCCTCCACCAAGGGCCACGAAATTCCCCCCTCTTCCTCCATATATACAGCCCTTAGGGCATCGTTTAGACTTTGGGTTTTGTTTAGATTAAAAGTTCGCCATAGCTGCAACTTCGCGTACTTCATTTGTGTTCAACGACCAGACAAAGGCGTCACAGAACCCCACCTTGATCAATAAAGCTTTCATCTTGTATTCGCAATATCCAGATTGCAATCTTAGTTTCTTGCTTGTTCTTCGTTTGCTCGCAGGAAACAGACCCTCGTGGTCAGGTTGATCGTGCTCCGGCGTGGTCAATAACCTCTCGGAGTTGGTTTAGCGATTGCTAAGGCGCGACGTCCTCGCACGTTCGTAGTCGGATCGTCAAAGTCGACTTCCACCAAAGCGATATCCATCATCTCATCGAAAGACGGGACACCTTTGCCTATATCAAGTGGTATCAGATTTCCAGGTTGCTCGGTGAGATTTTACAGTTTTTCGTAGTTTAGATCGAGTCTGTTCTTCATACCTACAGTCCACGAAAAAGCCAAAAAAAATTAGGGTTAGTTCATCATATCCGAACCAATCTGAGCCTTTGCATAATCTTTTTAGGGTTTTGCTTTGTTGAATTTGCGGTTGCATCGTCGTGTCTAGTTGCTGGTCTTAGCGTTAGTCTTTTAGAGTTTCGAGTTCTGGTCATAAGTTGTCACGCCGCCACCGCACCATCATCATCGCCCCTGTCACCTACCACCACCGCTCCGAATCCGTATCCATATACCACCACCAATCCGTATCCATATACCACCACCGATCCATATCCATATATTACCACC
>NW_021171831.1:0-1126 GCF_002162155.2 Triticum dicoccoides
ACAGAATAAAAGTTATGAATTTTTGAAGTTTAATTAATATTCTGGAATTTCCTGATTTAATTTAAATCCAGAAATATCATTTACTGCGTCAGCCTGACGTCACAGTGACATCAGCAGGTCAACAGGGCTGGCTCGGGTCAAACCTGACGTGTGGGGTCCACACGTCAGTGACACAGGGGCTAATCCCGTGTTGACCCGGGCTGGTTAGCTTTGACTAAGCCCTGGGGCCCACTTGTCAGCGTCAGTAGGTGGTGGTTTAGTGGCTAATTAACTAGGCCATGTCAGCTCGCCGGAGTTCTGGCCGGCGGCGACCATCAGTGCGGCGGCGATAGTGGTTTTGGTCGTTTCGGCCACCAAATGAACCGCGGAGGCCACCGGAGTGAAGCTGAGGACGACCCGCGGCTCTTGGCGGAGTCCGTTGGGGTCGGGGTGGCCGGAGTCGACGGCGGCGAGCTCGGCTGCGGCGGCCAGGGTTCGGTCGTGCACGGGAACGGTGTTGCAGGGTGTTAGGGGGGGTGTTGGAGCGTGCTACGTGCTCCTAGTGAGATGTGGAGCACGATGGCATGCTCGGTTGGGCGCTACGGCGATCGTGGCCACGACGGCGACATCGCCGGCGGCGTGAAGCTTTCGGCCGCGGTGGGGCTAGGGCCTAGGGGTCGGGAGAGAGCAGGGGAGAAGGGGGAAACGGTGGCGTAGCTCACCGCGGTTGTAGTGGGCGTCGAAGCGGGCTCGGGGACGCGTCGGAGACGACGAATTTGACGGCGACGGTGGTCGGAGTCCGAAGGGGGGAACGGCGACGTGGCGGCGATGCAGGGCTTCCGGGGACCCGTGGAGCGGTGGGGAGGAAGAAGGAGTCGAGGCGGAGCTTCTGAGCTGGTCGGGGAAGCGAGGGGTGGTCGGAGACGGTGGCTAAGGCGAACGGCGGCGACGGTGAGCTTCGGCCGTGAGAGAGAGAGAGTGAGGGAGAGCCGGGGGAGAGTGAATGGGGTGTCGGCGAGGTCGGGGCGGCGACCAGAAGACGATCCACGCGGCGCAACGGCGACCAGGGCGATGCAGAGAGGCTGGGTGGTGCGTGGCGAGCTCGGGCGCGCCATGCTCACCTCCCTGCCTGCTCTGGCGAGGGGAA
>NW_021171832.1:0-1194 GCF_002162155.2 Triticum dicoccoides
TTATTATTATATTTCCTTGTTCATGATAATCGTTTATTATCCATGCTAGAATTGTATTGATAGGAAACTCAGATACATGTGTGGATACATAGGCAACACCATGTCCCTAGTAAGCCTCTAGTTGACTAGCTCGTTGATCAATAGATGGTTACGGTTTCCTGACCATGGACATTGGATGTCGTTGATAACGGGATCACATCATTAGGAGAATGATGTGATGGACAAGACCCAATCCTAAGCCTAGCACAAGATCATGTAGTTCGTATGCTAAAGCTTTTCTAATGTCAAGTATCATTTCCTTAGACCATGAGATTGTGCAACTCCCGGATACCGTAGGAGTGCTTTGGGTGTGCCAAACGTCACAACGTAACTGGGTGGCTATAAAGGTACACTACGGGTATCTCTGAAAGTGTCTGTTGGGTTGGCACGAATCAAGATTGGGATTTTGTCACTCTGTGTAAACGGAGAGGTATCTCTGGGCCCACTCGGTAGGACATCATCATAATGTGCACAATGTGACCAAGGGGTTGATCACGGGATGATGTGTTACGGAACGAGTAAAGAGACTTGCCGGTAACGAGATTGAACAAGGTATCGGTATACCGACGATCGAATCTCGGGCAAGTACCATACCGCTAGACAAAGGGAATTGTATACGGGATCGATTGAGTCCTTGACATCGTGGTTCATCCGATGAGATCATCGTGGAACATGTGGGAGCCAACATGGGTATCCAGATCCCGCTGTTGGTTATTGACCGGAGAACATATCGGTCATGTCTGCATGTCTCCCGAACCCGTAGGGTCTACACACTTAAGGTTCGATGACGCTAGGGTTATAAAGGAAGCTTGTATGTGGTTACCGAATGTTGTTCGGAGTCCCGGATGAGATCCCGGACGTCACGAGGAGTTCCGAAATGGTCCGGAGGTAAAGATTTATATATAGGAAGTCCTGTTTCGGCCATCGGGACAAGTTTCGGGGTCATCGGTATTGTACCGGGACCACCGGAAGGGTCCCGGGGGCCCACCGGGTGGGGCCACCTGCCCCGGGGGGGCACATGGGCTGTAGGGGGTGCGCCTTGGCCTACATGGGCCAAGGGCACCAGCCCCTAGAGGCCCATGCGCCAAGATATAGGAAAAAGGGGAGAGTCCTAAAGGGGGAAGGCACCTCCGAGGTGCCTTGGGGAGGATGGAC
>NW_021171833.1:0-1562 GCF_002162155.2 Triticum dicoccoides
GTATTATCATACACTATAATAGCACATGAAAAAAGAAAATTTAAATAAGAAATTGATCATATTCACACTTTGTATTGAGATTTTACAAATAAGTTGAGTGATAATATGATGCTAGTGTATGATATTATAGAATGTGAAAGTGTGACTGAAGTACTATCATGTCTATGATACTAGCACATGATACCATGCATTGTGAGTGGTCTTAAACATTTACTCAACATAAATAATAAAGGTTGGCTTGTTTAACATTCATGCGATGAAAAAAAGCAAAGAAAGTGTCAGTGTACACTAGTTATGACTAATCTTTGCCATCGTTTGTTACTTGTTGATTTTATCCTGCATGCACTTAGTTTATAGGTTGATTAGGTTCAAGGCAATCTAAACACTGACAATTCCCTTGACAATACCTTTACCAGTTTGATTTCTTTTATAAAGTTTGACTAGAAAACTTATGGGTCTACTTTGTGGTAAGGAATGGGGGTGGGGGGAGTCTTTATAGTGTAAACATCTTCTGTAGAAGAATATATTTTTTGTTTACAAGAAAACCAAATTAAATTATGGTGATTATTGTTCGTACATGATGAATACTCATATGCTTAGGTGTATACATCTTCTTTGGAGGAATAAAATATCCATTTGAAAAAATATTTGTAAGACTTGTGTTTTGAGGTAGTTGCATTGGAGGTGCATGAACTTGTCTGGTGGGAAATTTGTATTCCACAAACTTGCAAATTGCGATGGAATAGTCCATCAACTTTCTAACAGAAACATTTAAGTGAAAAATCATCCTAGGCACCCGTAAAAAAATCATCCTACGTGGGACACAGTTTTTTTCTGGTTAAAAAAGAAACACTTGAACACCTTTCATGAGTCAGTCCTCACCAGTTTTAGTTTTGACGAAAAAAAATCAATCGGTTATTTACAGAGTGGGCCCAGTGGTCAGCAACACATTATGAAACTAATTACAAAAGTATTGCTAATTAAATTGCTTACAAGCTAGTCCCTTATGTCGTAGATGAGGTCAGACTTCTTAGGCCTTGTACAATGCAAGATGAGCACTAGTGTTTATCTCTATATCAGGGATGTCTAATTAAATGTCGACCCTCTACAAATAAGCACCGAGGCTTAAGAAAAACTGTTTTGTTTCTCTAACCACATCCCCTAAACACCTTGCATTGTACAAGGGATCACTGTCGCGGAACTACTAGCGCAGGTAAAGGATGTGTAAGATGTGCTCATCGTCACATAGACCGCAAGGACCCCCATTAGCCCCCTTTCCCATCTCCTTGCTGGTTTCCCTATCCTCGCCGTGCCCCTTGATACCCACAGTCATGACCACAATCGCACAAGGACACGTGCTCACACTGGGAGATGAGGAAATGGATGGGGCTCAAGTAAATTTTTACCTATTTCATATGCTAAATGAGTGTTGCCAACATGCATGCAAAAGTGTAATGGGAAAATAGAGCTTGCTGTCTATTTAAGCATACATAGAGTACTTGTATATATAAATTGTGAAACATTGTTTGAAGAAGTGAGGTGGATGGAGCATTCCTTTTTTT
>NW_021171834.1:0-1562 GCF_002162155.2 Triticum dicoccoides
GTATTATCATACACTATAATAGCACATGAAAAAAGAAAATTTAAATAAGAAATTGATCATATTCACACTTTGTATTGAGATTTTACAAATAAGTTGAGTGATAATATGATGCTAGTGTATGATATTATAGAATGTGAAAGTGTGACTGAAGTACTATCATGTCTATGATACTAGCACATGATACCATGCATTGTGAGTGGTCTTAAACATTTACTCAACATAAATAATAAAGGTTGGCTTGTTTAACATTCATGCGATGAAAAAAAGCAAAGAAAGTGTCAGTGTACACTAGTTATGACTAATCTTTGCCATCGTTTGTTACTTGTTGATTTTATCCTGCATGCACTTAGTTTATAGGTTGATTAGGTTCAAGGCAATCTAAACACTGACAATTCCCTTGACAATACCTTTACCAGTTTGATTTCTTTTATAAAGTTTGACTAGAAAACTTATGGGTCTACTTTGTGGTAAGGAATGGGGGTGGGGGGAGTCTTTATAGTGTAAACATCTTCTGTAGAAGAATATATTTTTTGTTTACAAGAAAACCAAATTAAATTATGGTGATTGTTGTTCGTACATGATGAATACTCATATGCTTAGGTGTATACATCTTCTTTGGAGGAATAAAATATCCATTTGAAAAAATATTTGTAAGACTTGTGTTTTGAGGTAGTTGCATTGGAGGTGCATGAACTTGTCTGGTGGGAAATTTGTATTCCACAAACTTGCAAATTGCGATGGAATAGTCCATCAACTTTCTAACAGAAACATTTAAGTGAAAAATCATCCTAGGCACCCGTAAAAAAATCATCCTACGTGGGACACAGTTTTTTTCCGGTTAAAAAAGAAACACTTGAACACCTTTCATGAGTCAGTCCTCACCAGTTTTAGTTTTGACGAAAAAAAATCAATCGGTTATTTACAGAGTGGGCCCAGTGGTCAGCAACACATTACGAAACTAATTACAAAAGTATTGCTAATTAAATTGCTTACAAGCTAGTCCCTTATGTCGTAGATGAGGTCAGACTTCTTAGGCCTTGTACAATGCAAGATGAGCACTAGTGTTTATCTCTATATCAGGGATGTCTAATTAAATGTCGACCCTCTACAAATAAGCACCGAGGCTTAAGAAAAACTGTTTTGTTTCTCTAACCACATCCCCTAAACACCTTGCATTGTACAAGGGATCACTGTCGCGGAACTACTAGCGCAGGTAAAGGATGTGTAAGATGTGCTCATCGTCACATAGACCGCAAGGACCCCCATTAGCCCCCTTTCCCATCTCCTTGCTGGTTTCCCTATCCTCGCCGTGCCCCTTGATACCCACAGTCATGACCACAATCGCACAAGGACACGTGCTCACACTGGGAGATGAGGAAATGGATGGGGCTCAAGTAAATTTTTACCTATTTCATATGCTAAATGAGTGTTGCCAACATGCATGCAAAAGTGTAATGGGAAAATAGAGCTTGCTGTCTATTTAAGCATACATAGAGTACTTGTATATATAAATTGTGAAACATTGTTTGAAGAAGTGAGGTGGATGGAGCATTCCTTTTTTT
>NW_021171835.1:0-1036 GCF_002162155.2 Triticum dicoccoides
CATCACATAAGCCTTGCAAGCATTACAACTAATATGTTAGTTGTGAGATGATGTATTACGGAACGAGTAAAGAGACTTGCCGGTAACGAGATTGAACTAGGTATTGGATACCGACGATCGAATCTCGGGCAAGTAACATACCGATGACAAAGGGAACAACGTATGTTGTTATGCGGTCTGACCGATAAAGATCTTCGTAGAATATGTAGGAGCCAATATGGGCATCCAGGTCCCGCTATTGGTTATTGACCAGAGACGTGTCTCGGTCATGTCTACATTGTTCTCGAACCCGTAGGGTCCACACGCTTAAGGTTACGATGACAGTTATATTATGAGTTTATGCATTTTGATGTACCGAAGGTTGTTCGGAGTCCCGGATGTGATCACGGACATGACGAGGAGTCTCGAAATGGTCGAGACATAAAGATTGATATATTGGAAGCCTATATTTGGACACCGGAAGTGTTCCGGGTGAAATCGGGATTTTACCGGAACCCCCCGGGAGCTATTTGGGCCATAGTGGGCCTTAGTGGAAAAGAGAAGGGGCTGCCCTACATGGGCTGCGCGCCCCCCCTTCCCCTAGTCCTATTAGGACTAGGAGAGGTGACCGGCCCCCTCCTCCTCTTTTCCCCTCCGAGGAATCCTAGTTGGACTAGGATTGGAGGGGGAATCCTACTCCCAGAGGGAGTAGGACTCTCCTGCGCCTCCCCCCTTTGGCCGGCCAGCCTCCCCTCCTCTCCTCCTTTATATACGGAGGCAGGGGCACCTCTAAACACACAAGTTGACACAAGTTGATCCACGTGATCTATTCCTTAGCCGTGTGCGGTGCCCCCTGCCACCATATTCCTCGATAATACTGTAGCGGAGTTTAGGCGAAGCCCTGCTGCTGTAGTTCATCAAGATCGTCACCACGCCGTCGTGCTGACGAAACTCTTCCCCGACACTTTGCTGGATCGGAGTCCGGGGATCGTCATCGAGCTGAACATGTGCTCGAACTCGGAGGTGCCGTAGTTTCGGTACTTGATCGGTTGGATCG
>NW_021171836.1:0-1386 GCF_002162155.2 Triticum dicoccoides
GGGAACTCGCTTTGGGAAACCAAAACAATGATCGGTAGTCCAGGAAATGAGCCAGAATTGGCCAAAATTACGAGTGTTGATGAATGACACATAAGCGCACCTTGGTGTTCAATAACTATTGAAACCGCTTTGGGACCCCAAAATGGTGAGTAATAGTCAACAAAATGGGTCAAAATTGGACAAACCTGTGAGTGTTAACGACGGACACGTAAACGCACCCCGAGAATTGTCAATCATGGAAATCACTCTAGGGCCCCAAAACGGTGAGTAATAGTGCACGAAACGGACCAGAATCAGCCCAAAATGTAAGTGTTGATGACCGACACGTAAAAGCGCCCCAGGGTTCGTATGTCGTGGAAATCACTTTGGGACCCGAAACAGTGAGTAATAATCCACGAAACGGGCCAGAATTAGCCAAAATTGTGTGTTGATGACCGACACATAAACGCACCCTGGGGTTTTTCAATCGTGGAGATCACTCCGGATCCCAAAACAGTGATTAATAGTCCACAAAACGGGCCAGAATGGGCTAAAATTGCGAGTGTTGTTGACCAAAACGTAATCGCACCCTAGGGTTCAACAACTATGGAAATCACTTCGGGGACCCAAAACGGCGAGTAATAGTCCATGAAAACGGCCAGAATTGGACAAAACTGAGAGTGTTGACGACGCACACGTAAATACACCCCGGGGATCGTCAATCGGGGAACTCGCTTTGGGAAACCAAAACAATGATCGGTAGTCCAGGAAATGAGCCAGAATTGGCCAAAATTGTGTGTTGATGACCGACACATAAACGCACCCTGGGGTTTTTCAATCGTGGAGATCACTCCGGATCCCAAAACAGTGATTAATAGTCCACAAAACAGGCCAGAATGGGCTAAAATTGCGAGTGTTGATGACCTACACGTAATCGCACCCTGGGCTTCGTCAATCATGGAAATCACTCTGGGACCCCAAACAGTCAGTTACAGTCCACGGAACGGGCCAGAATCGGCCAAACTTGCGAGTGTTGTTGACCAAAACGTAATCGCACCCTGGGGTTCAACAACTATGGAAATCACTTCGGGGACCCAAAACGGTGAGTAATAGTCCATGAAAACGGCCAGAATTGGACAAAACTGTGAATGTTGACGACGCACACGTAAACACACCCCGGGGATCGTCAATGGAGGAACTCGCTTTGGGAGACCAAAACAGTGAGTAATAGTCCAGGAAATTAGCCAGAATTGGCCAAAATTACGAGTGTTGATGACCGACACATAAGCGCAACTTGGGGTTCAATAACTATGGAAACCGCTTTGGGACCCCAAAATGGTGAGTAATAGTCAACAAAATGGGTCAAAATTGGACAAAACTTTGAGTGTTGACGACGGACACGTAAAC
>NW_021171837.1:0-1453 GCF_002162155.2 Triticum dicoccoides
ATTGTATCCCCATTGAGGTGTGGAAAGGTCTCGGGGATATAGCGATAGTATGGCTAACCAAGCTTTTCAACCTCATTTTTCGGGCAAACAAGATGCCAGAAGAATGGAGACGGAGTATATTAGTACCAATCTTCAAGAACAAGGGAGATGTTCAGAGTTGTACTAATTACCGTGGAATTAAGCTGATGAGCCATACAATGAAGCTATGGGAGAGAGTCATTGAGCACCGCTTAAGAAGAATGACAAGCGTGACCAAAAATCAGTTTGGTTTCATGCCTGGGAGGTCGACCATGGAAGCCATTTTCTTGGTACGACAACTTATGGAGAGATATAGGGAGCATAAGAAGGACTTGCATATGGTGTACATTGACTTGGAGAAGGCCTATGATAAGATACCGCGGAATGTCATGTGGTGGGCCTTGGAGAAACACAAAGTCCCAGCAAAGTACATTACCCTCATCAAGGACATGTACAATAATGTTGTGATAAGTGTTCGAACAAGTGATGTCGACACCGATGACTTCCCGATTAAGATAGGACTGCATCAGGGGTCAGCTTTGAGCCCTTATCTTTTTGCATTGGTGATGGATGAGGTCACAAGGGGTATACAAGGAGATATCCCATGGTGTATGCTCTTTGCGGATGATGTGGTGCTAGTTGACGATAGTCGGACGGGGGTAAATAGGAAGTTCGAGTTATGGAGACAAACCTTGGAATCGAAAGGGTTTAGGCTTAGTAGAACTAAAATCGAGTACATGATGTGCGGTTTCAGTACTACTAGCTGTGAGGAGGAGGAGGTTAGTCTTGATGGCCAGGTGGTACCTCGGAAGGACACCTTTCGGTATTTGGGGTCAATGTTGCAGGAGGATGGGGGTATTGATGAAGATGTGAACCATCGAATCAAAGCCGGATGGATGAAGTGGCGCCAAGCTTCTGGCATTCTCTGTGACAAGAGAGTGCCACAAAAGCTAAAAGGCAAGTTCTACAGGACGGCGGTTCGACCCGTAATGTTGTATGCGCGGAGTGTTGGCCTACTAAAAGGCGACATGTTCAACAGTTAGGTGTGGCGGAGATGCGTATGTTGAGATGGATGTGTGGCCACACGAGGAAGGATCGAGTCCGGAATGATGATATACGAGATAGAGTTGGGATAGCACCAATTGAGGAGAAGCTTGTCCAACATCGTTTGAGATGGTTTGGGCATATTCAGCGCAGGCCTCCAGAAGCTCCAGTGCATAGCGGACGGCTAAAGCGTGCGGAGAATGTCAAGAGAGGGCGGGGTCGACCGATTTTGACATGGGAGGAGTCCGTTAAGAGAGACCTGAAGGATTGGAGTATCGACAAAGAGCTAGCTATGGACAGGGGTGCGTGGAAGCTTGCTATCCATGTGCCAGAGCCATGAGTTGGTTGCGAGATCTTATGGGTTTCACCTCTAGCCTACCCCAACTTGCTT
>NW_021171838.1:0-851 GCF_002162155.2 Triticum dicoccoides
AATAATATAGTAAGAAGAGGTAGGGGAGGTATGCCAAGAAATAGAGGAGTGAAACCTCCAACTGAGAAGAACCGGCATAACATCCAACATCGAAAACATCATAGAAGATGCGAGTGAACTCCGTTTTTGATGAACTCGAGCTTGTCACCAAGATGACCATAAGCTCCAAAACTCACAAAGAGAAGAACCAAACAAGAACCGATAATATAGTAAGAAGAGGTAGGGGAGGTATGCCAACAAATAGAGGAGTGAAACCTGCAACTGAGAAGAACCGGCATAACCTCCAACATCGAAAACGTCATAGAAGATGCGAGTGAACTCCGTTTTCGATGAACTTGAGCTTGTCACCAAGATGACCATAAGATCCAAAACTCACAAAGAGAAGAACCAAACAAGAACCGATAATATAGTAAGAAAGGCAGGGGAGGTATGCCAATAAGTAGAGGGGTGAAACTTTCAACTGCGAAGAACCGACATAACCTCCAACATCGAAAACATCATAGATGATGCGAGTGAACTCCGTTTTCGATGAACTTGAGCTTGTCACCAAGATGACCATAAGCTCCAAAACTCACAAAGAGAAGAACCAAACAAGAACCAATAATATAGTAAGAAGAGGCAGGGGAGGTATGCCAACAAATAGAGGAGTGAAACCTCCAACTGAGAAGAACCGACATAACCTCCAACATCAAAAACATCATAGAAGATGCGAGTAAACTCCGTTTTCGATGAACTCGAGCTTGTCACCAAGATAACCATAAGTTCCAAAACTCACAAAGAGAAGAACCAAACAAGAACCGATAATATAGTAAGAAGAGGCAGGGGTGGTATGCCAACAAATAGAGGAGTGA
>NW_021171839.1:0-1305 GCF_002162155.2 Triticum dicoccoides
CCCACACGTCAGGTTTGACCTGGACGGCGCCCGTTGACCTGCTGACGTCATGCCAACGTCATGCTGACGCAATATTCATTTTCTGGAATTTAGTTTATTTTATTATATTCAGGAAATTCCAGAAAATAGCTAAAACTTCTAAAATTCATAAAAAATTAACCGTAACTCCAAATTAAATAATTTATATATGAAAAATTATCAGAAAAATTCAAGGAATCCATCTGTACCATTTTCATGCATGTTAGAACAACTTATCACTACTGTTTAGCACAAATCATATAAAGGGCATTTAATTAATCACATATGGAGTTTGAATTTGAATTTTAGATTCAAACCAACTTCATTTAATCTGGTTTTAGTTGCATTAGCTCAAAACACATTCATATTGCCATGTCATGAGCATGCATCATATTGTGCATTGCATTGATTGTATTTCTTCTTTGTTGCCGGTATTTGTCCCCTCTCGATAGACGTGATACCGATGATGTGATCGTTGACACTGATGAAGACTCAATGTTATCTTCAGAAGTGCCAGGCAAGCAAAACCCCCTTGTTCATTCCGATACAATCCTACTCTCTCGCTCCTGCTCTCTTTTACTGCATTAGGACAACAACGACATATTTGATACTTGCTGCGGTAGCTGAACCCTTTATCCTTTGCATGACCTGTCATTGCCACAGTAAATAGATGAAACCCACTAGCATGAGTAGGAGTTGTTTGAGCCTTGTTGTGCCTACTCATTCATGCTTGTTTGTCATGCCTGCTACTGCTTAGAGTTGAGTCAGGTCTGATTCATCGGGGATGAATCAGAGGCGTGTGAACATGTCCTACTGTGTGTGAGCTAAGTGTGTGAACATGATTTGGTAAAGGTAGCGGTGAGAGGCCATGTAGGAGTACATGGTGGGTTGTCTCATTGCAGCCGTCCTCAGGAAACGAGTTCTGTGTTTGTGATCCATGATCAGTTACTACCACACATTGGGCTCCGGGCGCTCCAAGCCCTCTCGACTTATTAATCAACTTGATCTCTGTCCAGGAGTTGCAACTAGTTTCTGGTGTTTGTAGGCAGTGTTAGTAGTCTACCAAGTGGCACCCGGTACAGGTGGGCTTGGGACAGACTAGGCACAGTGGCCCGGTGTACCAAGTGGCACCCGGTTGGTGGGCTTGGGAACCCTGCACACATCGTTTGGGGCCGTAAGCGACACCCCGGCCGGATCTCCTTGCGGATGGAACCTGAATAGGCGATAAACCTGGACTAGAGACTTGTTCGGTTAGTCAGGTCGTGGCCGACTCCCTCGCCCGGCTTC
>NW_021171840.1:0-1086 GCF_002162155.2 Triticum dicoccoides
GTTGAAGGGGATCTCCGGCGACGGTGAGCTCGGGCGAGGTCGGTGCGGTGGTCTCGGGCGTTGCGAGCGCTCGGGGCTCGGCTGCTCGATGAAGTGGACAGCGGCGGAGCTCCTGGACACGGTGAGACGGCGTGGGGTGGTCGGAGGGCGTGGCTACGGCGAGGGGGTGGCGGCGATGGCGTCGGCCATGGCTGGGGCGTGCGAGGGGGAGGAGCTGGAGAGGAGAGGGGGTGTCTGGGGGGTTCGGGGGAGAGAGGGAGGCCGATCCACGTCGTCACCTGGCGAGGGGAGCGGCGAGGCGGCGAGCAGGTGCGTGGCGCACGCCGCGGTCGCCGTCGGGCACCTGCCTGCCTGCCTGGCCGGCAAGCAGCTCGCTGGAGCGGTGCTGGGCTGGGCCGGCAGGTGGGCTGGCTGGTGGGCCTGCGGTGGCGCCAGGTAGGGTTTCCCCATTTTTTTTCTATTTCTGTTTTTATTTAATACTTCTGCAACTTTGTTGAATTAAATAAAATACCTAGACAACTCCAAAAATCACCAAACTACTCCTGGCTCATAGTTGGATTATTTCCAACATGAAACATTTTAGTTTGGATATATTTGAGCATTTAAATATTTTATATAATTTTAAATGCCCAAATTCAAATAGTTATGATTTAATTCAAAAACCCTAGGATGGCCTAGGAAAATGTGCACCACTTTTGCAGAGGTTCTGAACCAAGACAAAAATGATGGGCATTTTAGAAGGGCATTTCAGGTTCATTGAAAATTATTTTAGTAAACCCTAGTTGGTTTCAGAGGGGGCTGGGGTTCTGTCATCCCCATTTCAAGTTTCTGATGAAAGAGTAAACATGATGCAACACTCTAATGCATGACTAGCTAGGGTGTGACAACTCACCCCCACTCAAAAGAATCTCGTCCCGAGATTTGGGTTCCTCCGAGAAGAAGGCGGGATACTCGAGTCGAAGACGATCCTCCCTTTCCCAAGTTGCTTCATCCTCAGAATGGTGCGACCATTGAACTTTGAGAAACTTGATATTGTGACGTCGCGTGGTACGTTCGGCTTGATCGAGGATACGAATGGGGTACTCT
>NW_021171841.1:0-878 GCF_002162155.2 Triticum dicoccoides
GATGCATTGAAATTTTTTGAATACACACTCAACATTTTCTATAAAAAATTAAGTAGGGTCTTATATCGTTTCAGAAACACCAACAAAGTCCAACAAATTTATAATGATTTATAAAAAGAAAGACGTCAAGCAAATATGTGCTTTGATGCGAAGCAAATTTGAGAGAGAGAGAGAGAGAGAGAGAGAGAGAGAGAGAGAGAGAGGGAGGGAGAGGGAGAGAGGGAGAGGGAGAGTGGGAGAGGGAGAGGGGGAGGGAGAGGGAGAGGGAGATGGCCTTGCCGCCATCTTAACCTCTGCCCCTATTTTGTTAATTGACCAGGCATGGCTGCACATCAGCTGCGCTTGCCTTCTTGTCGTCCTCATTGCTGCCATCCATGCCTTGTGTGTCTGTCTTGTTCGGATGTATGGCTAGTAGCTCGCTTCTTGCTACGTACCATGGCGGCCTTAATTAGATGTTATCTCAGATGCTTTCTTAGACCCGTATTCAAGGTGAAGTCATTCCTTTTCTGTAAACAGTCTGTGCGACTCATGTTTTATGAACTCTTTTTAATATTGTATGAACATTTTAAAAATAGATGGTGGAATGTTTTTAACATACGATGAATATTTTTATATACGGTGAATATTTTTAAAATACATTTAACATCTTTTTAGAAGCATTGAAATTTTTTGAATACACACTCAACATTTTCTGTAAAAAATTAAGTAGGGTCTTATACCGTTTCAGAAACACCAACAAAGTCCAACAACTTTATAATGTTTTAGAAAAAGAAAGACGTCAAGCAAATATGTGCTTTGATGCGAAGCAAATTTGCGAGAGAGAGAGAGAGAGAGAGAGAGAGAGAGAGGAGGAGGAGGAGGGAGAGAGGGAGAGGGAG
>NW_021171842.1:0-1631 GCF_002162155.2 Triticum dicoccoides
TTCACTAAGGAATTTGTAGGTGAGGAAATTCCTTAGCGAAGAACTACTAGCAGCGGAATAAGTACTCAAAAGTGAACATAACAGAACACAAGCATAGTCATCATGATGAAATGAAGACAGGCACAAAGTACAGAAAGTGTAAGCACAGGATAACACAGGATGAAGACAAATAGACTGAAGAAATTAAACTGAGGAAATTGAGAAAATCTTCAGTCAAAGTCTTCAAGCACAGATATGAACAATCACACAACACAGTTATGAGGAAATGAAAGAGTTGAGGAAATGGAACTAGTAAGCTTGGTGAAGACAATGATTTGGTAGACCGGTTCCAACTGTTGTTTCAGTTGTACGTCTGGTTAGGGCGGCTAGGTATTTAAACCTGAGGACACACAGTCCCGGACACCCAGTCCTAAACACGCAGCTCAGGACACTTAGTCCTCACCGTATTCCCCTTGAGCTAAGGTCACACAGACCTCGCCCAATCACTCGTGTTAAGTCTTCAGGTGACTTACGAACCTTCACAAACTTGGTCACTCGGCGATCCACAATTCCTCTTGGATGCTCTAGACCATGACACCTAACCGTCTAGAAGAAGCACAGTCTTCAAAGGTAACAAGCGTCGGATCCACACAGGATCAATCTCTTCAGTGATGCTCAATCACTTGGGGTTTGAAGGTGTTTGGGTTTGGGTTTTCCTCACTTGATGATTTTCGCTCAAAGTCCTCGGAGGATGGAATGCTCTCAAATGACAAGTGTCAGTTTCTCTCGGAGCAGCCAACCAGCTAGTGGTTGTAGGGGGCGGCTATTTATAGCATAGGGAGCAGCCTGACATGATAAGACATAAATGCCCTTCAATGATATGACCGTTAGGTGGATAGATATTTTGGGATAGCTGGCACATAGCACAGCAACGGTCGGAATTTTGAGTGGCGAAATCCTCAGGGCTATCATGTTCTCACTGTGTAGGCAATCCGCACTGGCGAATTCCTAACTCCTCAGCCAGAACAAATTCCTTAGAGACCAGAAGAACTTCATCTCTGTCACTGAAGAATATGACTGAACTGTATGAGATTTCCAATGGCTTCACTCGAAGGGATTGGTAGGTGTAGGATTTTGAGTTGAGCATCACATGGAAATTTTTCCTTAGTATTTCCTCGACCCCCTTTAACAGTACGGTGTTTCCTATGACTCAAGAAAGATAAAATGAAACTACGAAAACAAAAGTCTTCACGCTTCATGTTCCTCGAATGAATACCAAGTCTTCAAGGTCACACTAATTTCTTCACTTTCAAAGTCTTCAGAAAGTCTTCAGAAATCCAAAGTCTTCAGTCGAAGAACTTTATTTTTAGGGGTTGACTTTCTCTGTAAATATCAAACTCCTCATAGGCTTATAGACATGTGTACACTCACAAGCGCATTAGTCCCTTAACCTATAAGTCTTCAATACACCAAAATCACTAAGGGGCACTAGATGCACTTACAATGATCTAGCCTTGACTTTTTTGCTTTATGATCCTTCTATGTAATCGAGTCCGTGAGCTATATATAATAAAGATTAGTGTTGAGTCAAGGGCTTGATTATCTTGCTATGATCTTGAGGGAATAAAATAAAAGAGAAAGAATAAAAAAAA
>NW_021171843.1:0-1672 GCF_002162155.2 Triticum dicoccoides
AGATAGAGGTGGGTTTCTTGAAGGTATTGTTTAAACAAGTGCCAATTGGAAACCATTTCCTAGTTCAAGAATATCTCTTCGGTGTTACAGTTTGGGAAGGAAATACGAACTACGGTCATAGTAGTAGTTGCTGTAGTAATTTTCAGAAATATGTATGCACATATTTCAAAAACTTTAGCTTAAAGCTAACCTAAAGCTACTACCATTGTGAAGCGGAAGGGGAATTCCTCCTTACTGTGCGAAAATTACTGTGGTGCTATATACTTATATATGCCCCACTTTATAGATGAATCTATCACACCAAGCCATACAAGAGTATAAGGTTCCAAAAGGTTCAATGAAAAAATAGAAAAAAATCTATATATACTACATAAAAAGAACCTAAGGTTTCATCTTTTACTCAGTTTTTCGCCCACCACCCCTTCGTCCGACCTCCCACTCTACATTGATTTTTGTTTTGTTTTTTCATCCCCTTCTGGTTTCGTTAAACCAATCTTTGGTCACACAATAAACCAGGTCAATATTAATAAGTTCACGGTCCATTAATAAGTTGTTTTTATGGTAAAAACGAATATCAGTCAGACATCTTTGGCCACCCAATAATCAAAAATAAATTCAAGGTCCAGAAGCAAATAAATACCAATCAATCCCTCCTATTTGTTAACCCAGAATCATGGACCATACCTATTTTATCAGTTTAATCATGGACAGACTATGTTTTTGTTATCAGATTTTCTAGCTTTTTTCCCCCACAAAAATTAATCCCCATAAAAATCTGAAAAATCTTATAATAAAAATATAATCTTATTTTATTCTAGTTGGTTTGCATCAACATTTGTCATGTATGATCCGTTTATTGTTTAGAAAAATATTTGGCCCATGTCGAGAAGCATCTTCATGGAGGAAGAGTTAGTGGAGCGGGAGCTCCTATAGGCCGCTAACTGCGGCAAACAGGCGGCCTCACGCACAGGACTTTCTCCGACTGGGCCGGCCCATCTATCGCGGGGGAACTCGCAAAAAAGAAACGCGGCTGCCAGGATCGAGCTCGCGACCTCACAATTACGATCACGTGCTGCTAGCCAAAGCCTTATGGACGACGTTGACAATTGACAGAGTGAACCCTTTTTCACTATAACGTGATATTTAATCTAGCATCCTATTTACTGATGCACGCAGATTTTTCAATTGTTTAAAAAGATTTTAGAAAACATGAACGAAATTTTGGAAAATGTGAACAAAATTTGAAATTTTAAAATAGTTTATAAATTATGGGAACAAAATTTAGAATTTCGAAATATTTTTGAAAATATCTGAACATTATTTGTAGTAGAAGAACATATTTCTTAACTCGAACTTTTTTTCCAAACATGGGTACATTTCTTTAAAATACAAAAACAGTTGAAACTATTAACATTTTTTGAAATTCCTACAAAAATTATGAACATTTTTTTATAAATTTGAGCATTTTTTTAAAAAGAGTGCATTTTCTACAACACAAAACATTTCCTGAAATTGTGAACAAATTTTGAGAATGGGAACATATTTGTGAAACAGATTATTTTTTTAAAATTGTAATCAAATTTTGAAAAGGAGAACATTTTCTGACAATCATGAACAATTGTTTCAAATGGGAATATTTTTCCAAATTACAAAACAAAATTTTTAAACGTGA
>NW_021171844.1:0-2669 GCF_002162155.2 Triticum dicoccoides
CTAAGGGTTGTCGGCAAGTTCAATGGGTTGACTACGATGAGACTTTCTCTCCCGTAGTGAAGCTGAAGTCCGTCCGAATCATGTTAGCAATTGCCGCATACTATGATTATGAGATATGGCAAATGGACGTCAAAACGGCATTCCTTAACGTCTACCTTAAGGAAGAATTGTATATGATGCAGCCGGAAGGTTTTGTCGACCCTCAGAATGCTAACAAGGTATGCAAGCTCCAGCGATCCATTTATGGGCTGGTGCAAGCATCTCGGAGTTGGAACATTCGCTTTGATGAGATGATCAAGGCGTTTGGTTTTATGCAGACTTATGGAGAAGCCTGCGTTTACAAAAAAGTGAGTGGGAGCTCTGTGGCATTTCTCATATTATATGTAGATGACATACTTTTGATGGGAAATGATATAGAACTTTTGGACAGCATTAAGGCCTACTTGAATAAGAGTTTTTCAATGAAGGACCTTGGAGAAGCTGCTTATATATTAGGCATCAAGATCTATAGAGATAGATCGAGACGCCTCATCGGTCTTTCACAAAGTACGTACCTTGACAAGATATTGAAGAAGTTCAATATGGATCAGTCCAAGAAGGGGTTCTTGCCTGTATTGCAAGGTGTGCGATTGAGCACGGCTCAATGCCCGACCACGGTAGAAGATATAGAAGAGATGAGTGTCATCCCCTATGCCTCAGCCATAGGATCTATTATGTATGCCATGCTATGTACCAGACCTGATGTAAACCTTGCCGTAAGTTTGGTAGGTAGGTACCAAAGTAATCCCGGCAAGGAACACTGGACAGCGGTCAAAAACATCCTGAAGTACCTGAAGAGGACCAAGGATATGTTTCTCATTTATGGAGGTGCCGAGAGCTCGTCGTAAAGGGTTACGTCGACGCTAGCTTCGACACAGATCTGGATGACTCTAAGTCACAAACCGGATACGTGTATATTTTGAATGGTGGGGCAGTAAACTGGAGCTATTGCCCTTGCGAAGGAGCCCAGGTTTCACAGGAAGACCAGGCATATCAAGCGTCGCTTCAACTCCATTCGTGAAAGTGTTCAAAATGGAGACATAGAGATTTGTAAAGTACATACGGACCTGAATGTGGTAGATCCGTTGACTAAACCTCTCCCTAGAGCAAAACATGATCAACACCAAAATTCCATGGGTGTTCGATTCATCACAATGTAACTAGACTATTGTCTCTAGTGCAAGTGGGAGACTGTTGGAAATATGCCCTAGAGGCAATAATAAAAGATTATTATATTTCCTTGTTCATGATAATTGTCTATTGTTCATGCTATAATTGTATTGTCCGGAAATCGTAATACATGTGTGAATACATAGATCACAATGTGTCCCTAGTGAGCCTCTAGTTGACTAGCTCGTTGATCAACAGATAGTCATGGTTTCCTGGCTATGGACATGGGGATGTCATTGATAACGGGATCACATCATTAGGAGAATGATGTGATGGACAAGACCCAAACCTAAGCATAGCATAAAGATCGTGTAGTTCGTTTGCTAGAGCTTTTGCAATGTCAAGTATCATTTCCTTAGACCATGAGGTTGTGCAACTCCCGGATACCGTATGAGTGCTTTGGGTGTGCCAAACTTCACAACGTAACTGGGTGGCTATAAAGGTACACTACGGGTATCTCCGAAAGTTTCTGTTGGGTTGGCACGAACCGAGACTGGGACTTGTCACTCCGTATGACGGAGAGGTATCTCTTGGGCCCACTCGGTAATGCATCATCATAATGAGCTCAAAGTGACCAAGGGGTTGGTCACGGGATCATGCATTACGGTACAAGTAAAGTGACTTGCCGGTAACGAGATTGAACAAGGTATTGGGATACCGACAATCGAGTCTTGGGCAAGTAACGTACCGATTGACAAAGGGAATTGAATACGGGATTGATAAAGTCCTCGACATCATGGTTCATCCGATGAGATCATCGAGGAGCATGTGGGAGCCAACATGGGTATCCAGATCCCGCTGTTGGTTATTGAGCGGAGAGGCGTCTCGGTCATGTCTGCATGTCTCCCGAACCCGTAGGGTCTACACACTTAAGGTTCGGTGACGCTAGGGTTGTAAAGATATGAATATGCAGTAATCCGAAAGTTGTTCGGAGTCCCGGATGAGATCCCGGATGTCACGAGGAGTTCCAGAATGGTCCAGAAGTAAAGAATTATATATAGGAAGTGTTGTTTCGGCCAACGGGAAAGTTTCGGGGTCACCGGTATTGTACCGGGACCACTGGATGGGTACCGGGGGTCCACCGGGTCGGGCCACCCATCCCAGAGGGCCCCATGGGCTGAAGTGGGAGGGGGAACCAGCCCATAGTGGGATGGTGCTCCCCCCTTGGCCCACCCCCTGCGCCTAGGGTTGGAAGCCCTAGGGTGGGGGGGCGCCCCACTTGCCTTGGGGGGCACTCCACCCCCCTTGGCCGCCGCCCCCCTTGGGAGATGCAATTTCCAAGGGCCGGCGCCCCCCCAGGGGCCTATATAAAGGGGGGAGGGAGGGGGCAGCCGCACCCTTGCATCTTGGCGCCTCCCTCTCCCCTGCTACACCTCTCCCTCTCGCGCAGACGCTCGGCGAAGCCTTGCTACGGTAACAACTGCATCCACCACCACACCGTCGTCCTGCTGGATCTTCAT
>NW_021171845.1:0-925 GCF_002162155.2 Triticum dicoccoides
TAGTGTATTGAAGTGGTGAGTAGTGGACTCGTGTGCGCAAAACCATTTCAGTTGGAGTATCGTAGGATAGCCTAGCCAAGAGTCAAAGCTGGCTTGCTGCAATAACTCCACCAACCCTTCTTGATACTATGCATGTATGTAGGATCTGATGTAAGTCTTGCTGAGTACCTTTGTACTCATGTTGCTATAATCTACATTTTTACAGAAGACGCTGCAACCCCTTCTGATGGGTTCTATGTAGACGTTGACATCAACGAGTAGGCTAAAGACCCAGGTGGTGACCCTGAGCTTGTGAAGGACCACGTAGTATAGCTAGGCTTTCCAAGCCTCTTTTATTTTACTAGTTGTCTGTACCCAGACAAGTTATTTCCGCTGCTGGTTTGTATGACTGTATGACTTGTATGTGGGGTCGTGAGACCCGTACCTTTGTGTATGCTATGTATGGCTCCCCGAGCCTTAAATAAAGTACTTGTGTCGTAGAGTCATGTTGTGATGCTTCGTTGTATTTACACATATCGAGCATATTGTGTGTATGATTGAAATGCTTGGTATGTGTTGGATCTGACTATCTAGTTGTTTATCTTTAGTAGCCTCTCTTACCGGGAAATGTCTCCTAGTGTTACCGCTGAGCCATGGTAGCTTGCTACTGCTCTGGAACACTTAGGCTGGCCGGCATGTGTCCTTCTTCGTTCCTGTGTCTGTCCCTTCGGGGAAATGTCACGCTTTGAGTACCGGAGTCCTGTTAGCCCGCTACAGCCCGGTTTACCGGAGTCCTGCTAGCCCAGTGCTACAGCCCGGACCCACTTGCTGATGACCGACACGTTCGAAGCTGGGTCATGGATGCCTGTCCCTGTAAGTCTGTGCCACTTTGGGTTTACGACTAGTCATGTCAGCCCGGGCTCTTTATCATATGGATGCTAGCGAC
>NW_021171846.1:0-2064 GCF_002162155.2 Triticum dicoccoides
AGTGTGTCCACGTACCGTCATAGACCGAAAGCGGAAGCGTTAGCACAACGCGGTTGATGTAGTCGTACGTCTTCACGATCCGATCGATCCAAGTACCGAACGTACGGCACCTCCGAGTTCAGCACACGTTCAGCTCGATGACGTCCCGCGAACTCCGATCCAGCAGAGCTTCACGGGAGAGTTCCGTCAGCACGACGGCGTGATGACGATGATGATGTTGCTACCGACGCAGGGCTCCGAGTAAGCACCGCTATGATATGACCGAGGTGGAATATGGTGGAGGGAGGCACCGCACACGGCTGGGAGAGATCAATAGATCAACTTGTGTCTCTAGAGGTGCCCCACTACCCCCGTATATAAAGGAGCAAGGGGAGGGGGCCGGCGGCCTGCTACGTCTTGAGTTTGCGTTGGTTTTTCCCGAAGAGGTGAGGGTGATGCAGCAAAGTGTAGCGTAAATATTTCCCTCAGTTTTGATAACCAAGGTATCAATCCAGTAGGAGCCTCCTTAAAAGTCCCACGCACATATACAAACAAACTGAGAACTCGCAACCAACGCAATAAAGGGGTTGTTAATCCCTTCACGGCCACTTGCGAAAGTGAAATCTAATAAAGATAGTATGATAAGATAAATATATTTTTGATGTTTTATGATATAGATGCGAAAAGTAAAGATGCAAATAAAAGTATATTGGAAGCAAATATGATAAGAGATAGACCCGGGGGCCATTGGTTTCACTAGAGGCTTCTCTCGAGATAGCATAAGTATTACTGTGGGTGAACAAATTACTGTCGAGAAATTAATAGAAAAGCGCATAGTTATGAGATTATCTAGACATGATCATGTATATAGGCATCACGTCCATAACAAGTAGACCGACTCCTGCCTGCATCTACTACTATTACTCTACACATCGACCGCTATCCAGCATGCATCTAGAGTATTAAGTTCATAAGAACAGAGTAACGCATTAAGCAAGATGACATGATGTGGAGGGATAAACTCATGCAATATGATATAAACCCCATCTTGTTATCCTCGATGGCAACAACACAATACGTGCCTTGCAACCCTTCCTGTCACTGGGTAAGGACAACGCAAGATTGAACCCAAAGCTAAGCACTTCTCCCATGGCAAAAAAGATCAATCTAGTAGACCAAACTAAACCGATAATTCGAAGAGACTTGCAAAGATAACTCAATTATACATAAAAGAATTCAGAGAAGATTCAAATATTATTCATAGATAAACTTGATCATAAACCCACAATTCATCGGATATAGACAAACACACCGCAAAAAGAGATTACATCGAATAGATCTCCACAAGAGAGGGAGAACATTGTATTGAGATCCAAAAAGAGAGAATAAGCCATCTAGCTAATAACTATGGACCCGTAGGTCTGTGGTAAACTACTCACAACTCATCGGAGGGGCAAGGATGTTGATGTAGAGGCCCCCCGTGCTTGATTCCCCCTCCGGCAGAGTGCCGACGAAGGCCCCAAGATGGGATCTCGCAAATACAGAAGGTTACCGTGGTGGAAATTGTGTTTCGTGGTGCCCCGGATGTTTTCGGGGTGCGTAGGTATATATAGGAAGAAAAAGTACGTCGGTGGCCGCCCGAGGGGCCCACGAGACAGGGGGCGCGCCCTATAGGGTTATATGGAACTGTAAGAATGATATGATTTTTAACAGACAACACACTTTAACTTTCTTGCTAGTCATCTTCGGAGCTACCGTTTAGATCCGTACGTGGTCCTTACTCCTATGGACTTCAGGGAGCCTTTGGTTACTGGGTGCAACCAGTGGAAGATGGTAGTACGGGCTATATTCAACCGGTTCGGATGGCGGTCGCATAACACGATAGGAGTCTAGGGAGCTTATCCTTCATATTACCGTATCGGTTGTGATTGTCAGCATCTACTTTTCTATTTTCTTTTGGTTCGCTCCGCTTACGAGATGTAATACTCTTATAACTTTATGCTACTCTGTGGTTTTTAATAAGATGGCTGCATGCATCATTATGATGCAAAGGCCGGGGCACGTCTCCATTTTCAGAAAAAAAAA
>NW_021171847.1:0-2097 GCF_002162155.2 Triticum dicoccoides
ACCATACCGTACCAATCCAGAGGAGACGAAGGAGATTATGCGTCAAGTACAAGAGCTTCTCGACAAAGGTTATATACGCGAATCCCTTAGTCCTTGTGCTGTTCCTATTATTCTAGTGCCGAAAAAGGATGGTACATCACGTATGTGTGTTGATTGTAGAGGCATTAATAATATTACTATTCGTTATCGTCATCCTATTCCTAGGCTAGATGATATGCTTGATGAATTGAGTGGCTCTACAATATTCTCCAAAGTTGATTTGCGTAGTGGCTACCATCAAATTCGTATAAAATTGGGAGATGAATGGAAAACAGCATTTAAAACTAAGTTTGGATTATATGAGTGGTTAGTCATGCCTTTTGGGTTAACTAATGCACCTAGTACTTTCATGAGATTAATGAACGCAGTTTTACGTGCTTTCATTGAACGATTTGTGGTAGTTTACTTTGATGACATATTGATTTATAGCAGATCTTTGGAAGAACATTTGGAACATTTACGTGCTGTTTTTATTGCTCTACGTGATGCATGTTTGTTTGGTAACCTTGGGAAGTGCACCTTTTGCACCAACCGAGTATCTTTTCTTGGCTATGTTGTTACTCCACAGGGAATTGAAGTTGATAAAGCCAAGATTGAAGCTATTGAGAGTTGGCCGCAGCCCAAAACGGTCACACAAGTGAGGAGTTTTCTTGGCCTCGCTGGATTCTATAGGCGTTTTGTGAGAGATTTCAGCACCATTGCTGCACCTCTCAATGAGCTTACAAAGAAAGATGTGCCTTTTCTTTGGGGTACCGCACAAGAAGAAGCCTTCACGGTATTGAAAGATAAGTTGACACATGCTCCTTTACTCCAACTTCCTGATTTTAATAAGACTTTTGAGCTTGAATGTGATGCTAGTGGAATTGGATTAGGAGGTGTGTTATTACAAGATGGCAAACCTGTTGCATACTTTTCTGAAAAATTGAGTGGGCCTAGTCTGAATTATTCTACTTATGATAAAGAATTATATGCTCTTGTTCGAACTTTAGAAACATGGCAACATTATTTTTGGCCCAAAGAATTTGTTATACATTCTGATCATGAATCTTTGAAACATATTAAAAGTAGAGCTAAACTAAATCGTAGACATGCTAAATGGGTTGAATTCATTGAGACTTTCCCTTATGTCATTAAACACAAGAAGGGAAAAGAAAATGTTATTGCTGATGCATTGTCTCGTCGCTATACTATGCTTTCACAACTTGACTTCAAAATATTTGGTTTGGAGACCACCAAAGATCAATATGTGCATGATGCTGATTTTAAAGATGTAATGCAGAATTGTAAAGAAGGAAGAATGTGGAACAAGTTTGTTGTTAACGATGGATTTGTGTTTCGTGCTAACAAGCTATGCATTCCAGCTAGCTCCGTTCGTCTTTTGTTGTTGCAGGAGGCGCATGGAGGAGGATTAATGGGACACTTTGGCGTGAAGAAGACGGAGGACGTACTTGCTACACATTTCTTTTGGCCAAAGATGAGACGGGATGTTGAGCGTTTTATTGCTCGCTGCACTACATGTCAAAAAGCTAAGTCACGACTCAATCCTCATGGTTTATATATGCCTTTGCCTGTACCTAGTGTTCCTTGGGAGGATATATCTATGGACTTTGTTTTAGGTTTACCTCGAACAAAGAAGGGGAGGGATAGAATATTTGTTGTCGTGGATAGATTCTCGAAAATGGCACACTTTATACCATTTCATAAAAGCGATGATGCTGTTAATGTTGCTGATTTGTTCTTTCGTGAAATTATTCGCTTGCATGGTGTGCCAAATACTATTGTTTCAGATCGTGATACTAAATTTCTTAGCCACTTTTGGAGATGTTTATGGGCTAAGTTGGGGACTAAACTGCTTTTTAGTACTACTTGTCACCCCCAAACTGATGGACAAACTAAAGTAGTCAATAGAATGTTGTCTACTATGCTTAGGGCTGTTTTGAAGAATAATAAGAAAATGTGGGAGGAATGCTTGCCTCATATTGAATTTGCTTATAATCGTTCATTGCATTCTACTACTAAGATGTGCCCTTTTGAAGTTGTGTATGGTTTCCTACCTCG
>NW_021171848.1:0-1922 GCF_002162155.2 Triticum dicoccoides
TTGTGAGAGGCCGCCTACGCAAGATTTGGCGGCATGCTAGCCCCCGGAGGCTGCCGGCCACAGCCGTAGACGCGCGAAGGGCAATCCGCGTAGAGGGAATTTTTCGGATACTTCTCCATCACCAAAAATTATGAAAAAATACCGTCGTTCCTATAGCACATGTGCCCACGTCGTGCAAAAAAACTCATGATTTTATCGCGCTCTGAGTATTTAGTAATGTTGACGCCGCATCATTACCGCAGAACGTCTACTACCGTGTCATCGCCGTCCGTGAGGGGGGGCCACACACCGGAGACGCGTCCTGCCTCTTAGGACATGCCACCACACCATCCCGCATGTATGAGCGCCCGATGCGATGCTCCGGTGGCATTGCTACCCCCAGTGCCCCCGTCCCGCCTAACCCTGTAGCGTTTGACCACGGGATCTAGCCCTTTGACTTTGCACGGACGGGCTTTAACCAATGGACCTCCCCACCCGGTTGTGTTAGGTCAACCCATAGGAACACTTTGGAGCAACATCCGGGCCAGATGTTGCCGTGGGCCTATGGGCTGACCATACACAACCGGGTGGATACATCTACTGCTCAAAGCCCGTCCGTGCAAAGTCAAAGGGGTAGATCCTGTGGTCAAATGCTACAGGGTTAGGCGGGAACGGGGCCCTAGGGGGGTAGCAATGCCACCGGAGCGTCGCACCGGGACCTCATACAAGCCGCGTGCCGGGTGCCTACGCCTGCCACCATGCTTATATAATTGTAGGAGGGCCACCACAACACCTGGCGGCATTGCTACCCCCAGGTACCCTGTCCCGTCTAACCCTGACACAGACGACCGCCGGGTCTATCCCTTTGACTTTCGCTGGACGTAGTTTGACCGGTGGACCTTTTCACCTTGTTGTCATAGCCCAGCCATAGCTACACCACCAACATAGTCCCGTCACAACCCACCCCAAGATTCCCTCTGCGTCGGCCCGACTTGGCCGTTTCCCCCCTCCGGGGCACGGCGGCATCGACGCCCGTGAGGGGGGAGGGGGCACACCCCGGAGCCGCGTGCCTGCGCCTGCCACCACGTTTCCACAACCGTAGGAGGGCCCATCGCAACACCTGGCGGCATTGCTACCCCCCACAGGTACCCGGCCCGTCCCGTCTAACCTCTCCATGACATGACGGAAGAAGGCCCGTGTGGGGGGCAATCGATATATGTTTTCTATACATTTAAATTAATGAAATTAGTATTGAAGAAAATAAAAAATAACAAAAAATATAAAAAATAGGCATTGCTACCCCCAGTGCCCCGTCCCGCCTAACCCTGTAGCGTTTGACCACGGGATCTAGCCCTTTGACTTTGCACGGACGGGCTTTGACCAGTGGACCTCCCCACCCGGTTGTGTTAGGTTAGCCCATAGGAATACTGTGGAGCAACATCCGGGCCAGACCCACAGCAAGATCCCCTCCGTGTAGACCCCACACGTCCGTTTCCCCCCTCCAGGTGCCGGCGGCGCCATCCGTGAGGGGGGGCACACCCCGGACACGCGTGCCGGGCGTTTGCAACCGCCACAACACTTCATGACTTGTGAGAGGCCGCCTACGCAAGATTTGGCGGCATGCTAGCCCCCGGAGGCCGCCGGCCACAGCCGTAGACGCGCGAAGGGCAATCCGCGTAGAGGGAATTTTTCGGATACTTCTCCATCACCAAAAATTATGAAAAAATACCATCGTTCCTGTAGCACATGTGCCCACGTCATGCAAAAAAACTCATGATTTTATCGCGCTCCGAGTATTTAGTAATATTAACGTCGCATCGTTACCGCAGAACGTCTACTACCGTGTCATAGCCGTCCGTGAGGGGGGGCCACGCACCGGAGACACGTCCCTCCTCTTCGGACATGCCACCACACCACCCCGCATGTATGAGGGCCCGGTGCGA
>NW_021171849.1:0-1922 GCF_002162155.2 Triticum dicoccoides
TTGTGAGAGGCCGCCTACGCAAGATTTGGCGGCATGCTAGCCCCCGGAGGCTGCCGGCCACAGCCGTAGACGCGCGAAGGGCAATCCGCGTAGAGGGAATTTTTCGGATACTTCTCCATCACCAAAAATTATGAAAAAATACCGTCGTTCCTATAGCACATGTGCCCACGTCGTGCAAAAAAACTCATGATTTTATCGCGCTCTGAGTATTTAGTAATGTTGACGCCGCATCATTACCGCAGAACGTCTACTACCGTGTCATCGCCGTCCGTGAGGGGGGGCCACACACCGGAGACGCGTCCTGCCTCTTAGGACATGCCACCACACCATCCCGCATGTATGAGCGCCCGATGCGATGCTCCGGTGGCATTGCTACCCCCAGTGCCCCCGTCCCGCCTAACCCTGTAGCGTTTGACCACGGGATCTAGCCCTTTGACTTTGCACGGACGGGCTTTAACCAATGGACCTCCCCACCCGGTTGTGTTAGGTCAACCCATAGGAACACTTTGGAGCAACATCCGGGCCAGATGTTGCCGTGGGCCTATGGGCTGACCATACACAACCGGGTGGATACATCTACTGCTCAAAGCCCGTCCGTGCAAAGTCAAAGGGGTAGATCCTGTGGTCAAATGCTACAGGGTTAGGCGGGAACGGGGCCCTAGGGGGGTAGCAATGCCACCGGAGCGTCGCACCGGGACCTCATACAAGCCGCGTGCCGGGTGCCTACGCCTGCCACCATGCTTATATAATTGTAGGAGGGCCACCACAACACCTGGCGGCATTGCTACCCCCAGGTACCCTGTCCCGTCTAACCCTGACACAGACGACCGCCGGGTCTATCCCTTTGACTTTCGCTGGACGTAGTTTGACCGGTGGACCTTTTCACCTTGTTGTCATAGCCCAGCCATAGCTACACCACCAACATAGTCCCGGCACAACCCACCCCAAGATTCCCTCTGCGTCGGCCCGACTTGGCCGTTTCCCCCCTCCGGGGCACGGCGGCATCGACGCCCGTGAGGGGGGAGGGGGCACACCCCGGAGCCGCGTGCCTGCGCCTGCCACCACGTTTCCACAACCGTAGGAGGGCCCATCGCAACACCTGGCGGCATTGCTACCCCCCACAGGTACCCGGCCCGTCCCGTCTAACCTCTCCATGACATGACGGAAGAAGGCCCGTGTGGGGGGCAATCGATATATGTTTTCTATACATTTAAATTAATGAAATTAGTATTGAAGAAAATAAAAAATAACAAAAAATACAAAAAATAGGCATTGCTACCCCCAGTGCCCCGTCCCGCCTAACCCTGTAGCGTTTGACCACGGGATCTAGCCCTTTGACTTTGCACGGACGGGCTTTGACCAGTGGACCTCCCCACCCGGTTGTGTTAGGTTAGCCCATAGGAATACTGTGGAGCAACATCCGGGCCAGACCCACAGCAAGATCCCCTCCGTGTAGACCCCACACGTCCGTTTCCCCCCTCCAGGTGCCGGCGGCGCCATCCGTGAGGGGGGGCACACCCCGGACACGCGTGCCGGGCGTTTGCAACCGCCACAACACTTCATGACTTGTGAGAGGCCGCCTACGCAAGATTTGGCGGCATGCTAGCCCCCGGAGGCCGCCGGCCACAGCCGTAGACGCGCGAAGGGCAATCCGCGTAGAGGGAATTTTTCGGATACTTCTCCATCACCAAAAATTATGAAAAAATACCATCGTTCCTGTAGCACATGTGCCCACGTCATGCAAAAAAACTCATGATTTTATCGCGCTCCGAGTATTTAGTAATATTAACGTCGCATCGTTACCGCAGAACGTCTACTACCGTGTCATAGCCGTCCGTGAGGGGGGGCCACGCACCGGAGACACGTCCCTCCTCTTCGGACATGCCACCACACCACCCCGCATGTATGAGGGCCCGGTGCGA
>NW_021171850.1:0-1316 GCF_002162155.2 Triticum dicoccoides
TATGCTTTAGAGACGGCCGCATTCACGTTAAATAGGGCACCATCAAAATCCGTTGAGACGACGCCTTATGAACTGTGGTTTGGCAAGAAACCAAAGTTGTCGTTTCTTAAAGTTTGGGGCTGCGATGCTTATGTGAAAAAGCTTCAACCTGATAAGCTCGAACCCAAATCAGAGAAATGTGTCTTCATAGGATACCCAAAGGAAACTGTTGGGTACACCTTCTATCACAGATCCGAAGGCAAGACATTCGTTGCTAAGAATGGATCATTTCTAGAGAAGGAGTTTCTCTCGAAAGAAGTGAGTGGGAGGAAAGTGGAACTTGACGAGGTAACTGTACCTGCTCCCTTACTGGAAAGTAGTTCATCACAGAAAACTGTTTCAGTGACACCTACACCAGTTAGTGAGGAAGCCAATGATAATGATCATGAAACTTCAGATCAAGATACTACTGAACTTCGTAGATCAACCAGAGTAAGATCCGTGCCAGAGTGGTACGGTAATCCTGTTCTGGAAGTCATGCTACTAGATCATGATGAACCTACGAACTATGAAGAAGCAATAGTGAGCCCAGATTCCGCAAAGTGGCTTGAAGCCATGAAATCTGAGATGGGATCCATGTATGAGAACAAAGTATGGACTTTGGTTGACTTGCCCGATGGTCGGCAAGCAATTGAGAATAAATGGATCTTTAAGAAGAAGACTGACGCTGATGGTAATGTTACTGTCTACAAAGCTCGACTTGTCGCAAAAGGTTTTCGGCAAGTTCAAGGGATTGACTACGATGAGACCTTCTCACCCGTAGCGATGCTTAAGTCCGTCCAAATCATGTTAGCGATTGCCGCATTTTATGATTATGAAATTTGGCAGATGGATGTCAAAACTGCATTCCTGAATGGATTTCTGGAAGAAGAGTTGTATATGATGCAACCGGAAGGTTTTTTCGATCCAAAGGGAGCTAACAAAGTGTGCAAGCTCCAGCGATCCATTTATGGACTGGTGCAAGCCTCTCGGAGTTGGAATAAACGTTTTGATAGTGTGATCAAAGCATTTGGTTTTATACAGACTTTCGGAGAAGCCTGTATTTACAAGAAAGTGAGTGGGAGCTCTGTAGCATTTCTGATATTATATGTGGATGACATATTACTGATTGGAAATGATATAGAATTTCTGGATAGCATAAAGGGATACTTGAATAAAAGTTTTTCAATGAAAGACCTCGGTGAAGCTGCTTACATATTAGGCATTAAGATCTATAGAAATAGATCAAAACGCTTAATTGGACTTTCACAAAGCACATACCTTGACAAAATTTTGAA
>NW_021171851.1:0-1081 GCF_002162155.2 Triticum dicoccoides
GCTTTCTCTCACCACAAGACCACATCCACATCCTTACTACATCCAATGGTTCAACAACAGCGGCAAGGTTAAGGTAACACGTACTGTTCGTGTGCATTTTAGTATCTCTACATATGCTGATTATGTTGATTGTGATGTGGTACCTATGCAAGCATGTTCCTTATTACTTGGTAGACCATGGCAATTTGATAAAAATTCTGTACACCATGGTAGAAACAATCACTATACTCTTGTTCATAAGGATAAAAATACTACTTTGCTTCCTATGACTCCTGATTCCATTTTGAAAGATGATATTAATAGAGCTAATAAAGCAAAACAGGAGAAGAATAAGAGTGAAAATCAGATTGTGGCAAAAGAATTTGAGCAACAAATGAAGCCTAATAATAAACCATCTAGTGTTGCTTCTGAAATTAAAATGAAAAGTGCATGTTTATTTGCCACCAAATCTGATATTGATGAGCTAGATTTCAGCAAATCTGTTTGCTATGCTTTTGTGTGCAAAGAGGCATTATTTTCATTCGAGGACGTGCCTTCCTCTTTGCCTCATGCTGTCACTAATATTTTGCAGGAGTTTGCTGACGTTTTTCCACAAGACGTGCCACCGGGATTACCGCCTATTCGAGGGATTGAGCATCAGATTGACTTAATTCCCGGTGCTTCACTGCCAAACCGTGCACCATACCGTACCAATCCAGAGGAGACGAAGGAGATTATGCGTCAAGTACAAGAGCTTCTCGACATAGGTTATATACGCGAATCCCTTAGTCCTTGTGCTGTTCCTATTATTCTAGTGCCGAAAAAGGATGGTACATCACGTATGTGTGTTGATTGTAGAGGCATTAATAATATTACTATTCGTTATCGTCATCCTATTCCTAGGCTAGATGATATGCTTGATGAATTGAGTGGCTCTACAATATTCTCCAAAGTTGATTTGCGTAGTGGCTACCATCAAATTCGTATGAAATTGGGAGATGAATGGAAAACAGCATTTAAAACTAAGTTTGGATTATATGAGTGGTTAGTCATGCCTTTTGGGTTAACTAATGCACCTAGTACTTTCATGAGATTAATGAAC